>NW_024747363.1:0-89267 GCF_018991925.1 Homarus americanus
CAGTGAGTGCAGAAGAGGGGGAAGGTGAGAGGTGGGAGGAGAGTGCAGAAGAGGCAGGGAGAGGGGAGGAGGCAGAGAGAGAGAAACAGGTGTGAAAGGTGGAGGACAGTGTGATGAGTGGGAGGATGCAGTGTGAGAGTGGAGAATGGATGCTGGCGAGAGGTGATGATGCTATATAAGTGATGATGGGTGTGATGCAGCAAAAAGGAGGCAGTGTGTGAGGCAGTGTGTGAGAGGAGGAGGAGGCAGGTGAAAGGCAGGAGGCAGAGGCAGAAGAGGCAAAGGTGAGGAGGCAGAGGCAGTGTGAGAGGTAGAGGACAGAGAAGAGGAGCAGAGAGGTGGAGGAGGCAGGTGAGAGGTGGGAGGAGGCAGAGAGGTGGAGAATGGGAGGAGGAAGAAGTGAGAGGTGGGATGATGGAAGAGTGATGAGGTGTGAGAGGATGAGGTGGACAGAGAGGAGGAGAGGCAGAGTGTGAAAGGTGAGGAGGCAGAGGCAGAAGAGGCAGTGTAGAGGAGGCAGAGAGGCAGAAGAGGAGGGAGAGGTGGGAGGAGGCAGGGAGAGGTGTGGAGGGAGGTGGAAGAGGCAGTTTGGAGAGGTGGAGGAGGCAGGAGGAGGTGGAAGAGGCAGTGCGAGAGGTGGAGGATGTGGAGTGAGATGCAGAAGATGGTGAGAGTGTGGAGGATGCTAAGTGAGATGCAGAAAGCGTGAATGCTGTGAAAGGAGTCGTGAGAGGCAAATGAGAGTGAGAAAAGAGGCGAGATGGTAAGAAAAGAGAGGGAAAGCGTGGGAGATATGCTAAGCGTGAGGAGGCGAGAGAGGTGAAGATGCGATATGAGGGGATGAGGCAGTGGAGAGGCGAAGAGGCAGTGAGAGGAGGCAGGCGTGAAAGGTGGAGATGGAGAGTAGAGGTGAGGCAGAAAGGTGGAGGAGGCAGTGTGAGAGGTGGAGGAGGCAGAGAGTGGAAGAGGCAGTGTGAAAGGTGGAGAAGCAGTGGAGAGGTGGAGGAGGCAGTGAGAGGTAAGAGGCAGTGAGAGGCAGAAGAGAGCAGAAGAGGCAGTGTGGAGAGGCGGAGAATAAGGTGAGCAGAAAATGGGCGTGAAGGATGATGGTGAGAGGCGTGATGATGAAGTGTGAGGAGGCAGAAGAGAGGTGAGGAGGAGGCAGTGTGAGAGGTGGATAGTGAGTGTGAGAGGTGGGATGAAGCAGGAGATGACAGCATGTGATGATGAATGCAGAAATGATAGCGGAGAGTGATGGGTGGCGTGATATGCGATGATGCGAGAGCGAGATGCTGAGATGCGCGCGCATATGCGTGATGATGCTGGGCGCGAGATGCGGCAGATGGCGCATGGCGTGACAGCTGCGAGGCGCGGACATGCGCGAGATGTGAGAGCGCGGCGTGAAAGGTGATGAGCAAGAGAGTGAGGATGGGTGAGAGCGTGAAGAGCGTGAGAGGTGAGGATGCGGAGAGCAGAAGACATGAGGTGATGAACAGTGGAGAGGTGGAGGAGGCGGTGAGAGGTGGGAGTGACAGGAGGAGAGTGAGGGTAAGAAGGCGTGAGAGATGCGATGTAGGCGTGAGGGGAGGAAGCATGCGAGAGGTAAGATGATGGCGTGAGAGTTGCGATGATGCGGATGATGATGCAGGAGCGCAGAGATGATGTATGAGAGATGAGCAGAGGAGATGCAGTATGCATGATGCAGTGAGAGGTGATGATGCAGAGGCAGAGTGAGTGAAAGGTGAGGAGTGAGGAGGTGGAGGAGGCAGAGTGGGAGAGGTGATGGCAGGTGAGAGGTGAGAGAGGAGATGTGGAGGAGTGCAGTGTGAGAGGAGTGAGGGGTGGAGATGGGAGAGGTGGAAGACAGCGAGTGCGTGAGGCGTGAATGCAGTGAGAGCGTGATGATGCTGTGTGAGAGTGCGGGACATACAGCGATATGCGTGATGATGCGTGAGATGGGCAAGATGCGTGAGAGTGAGGAGGCGTGAGAGGCAGCGTGAGAGATGTGATGTGAAAGGTGGAGGAGTGAGAGATGGTGAGAGCAGAGTGAGGAGAGGCAGTAAGAAAGAGAGGTGGAGGAGGTGTGAGAGGGGAGGAGGCAGAGAGGTGAGAAGGAGAGTGTGGAGAGGCAGTGTGAGTGTGGAGGAAGCAGTGTGAGGCAGAAGATGATGTGAGGGGTGAATGTGAGAAGTGAGAGGCAGGCAGCTGAGAGGTGGAGTGAGCAGAAGAGGCAGGAGAGGTGATAATGCAGCAGAGAGGTGATGGTAAGTGTGAGTGATAAGGTGGATGAGTGAGGTGATGGGCAAATGGGCTGGCAGCAGTGAGATGTGAGCAGTGTGAGGTAAGGAGGAGAGGCAGAAGAGGCAGAGGCAGAAGAGGAGGGGAGAGGTGAGGAGGCAGGGAGAGGTGGGAGGAGGCAGAGAGGTGGAGGAGGCAGTGGGAGAGGTAGAGAAAGTATGAGAGGTGGGAGGAGGCATGGGAGAGGTGGGAGGAGGCAGGGGTGGAGGAGGCAGTGTGAGAGGTGGAGGAGGCAGGGAGAGGTGGGAGGAAGCAGAGGTGGAGGGAGGCAGGTGAGAGGTGGAGGAGGCAGTGTGAGAGGTGGAGGTGAAGCAGTGTGTGAGAGGTGGGAGGAGGCAGTGTGAGAGGTGGAGGAGGCAGTGTGAGAGGTGGAGGAAGCAGTAGGAGAGGTGGAGGAGGCAGGGGGAGAGGAGGAGGCAGGTGGGAGAGGTGGGAGGCAGGGAGGGGAGAAAGGGGGAGGAGGTAGGAGGAAGTAGGTGAGGGGGAGGGAGGCAGTGTGGAGAGGTGGGAGGAGGGCAGTGTGTGGGTGGAGGCAGTGGAGAGGGGAGGAGGCAGAGGTGGAGGAGGCAGGTGGGAGAGGTGGAGGAGGTGTGTGTGGGAGAGGGAGGGAAGCAGGGGAGAGGTGGAGGAGGCAGTGGAGAGGTGGAGGAAGCAGGAGAGGTGGGAGGAGGCAGTGTGAGAGGTGGAGGAGGCAGTGTGAGAGGTGGAGGTAGTGTGGAGAGGTGGAGGAGGCAGTGTGTGAGAGGGTGGAGGAAGCAGTGTGAGAGGTGGGAAGAAGCAGGGGAGAGGTGGGAGGAGGCAGTGTGAGAGGGGAGGAGGCAGGAGAGGTGGGAGGAAGCAGGGAGAGGTGGGAGGGGAGGCAGGGGAGAGGTGGGAGGAGGCAGGGGAGATGGGAGGAGGCAGTGTGGGAGAGGGAGGAGGCAGTGTGGGAGAGGTGGAGGAGGAAGGGGAGAGGGGGAGGAAGCAGGGGAGAGGGGAGGAGGCAGGGGGAGAGGTGGAGGAGGCAGTGTGGGAGAGTGGAAGAGGAAGCAGGGAGAGGTGGGAGGGAGGCAGTGGGAGAGGTGGAGGAGGCAGTGGGAGAGGTGGAGGAGGCAGTGTGGGAGAGGTGGAGGAGGCAGTGTAGAGGTGGAGGAGGCAGTGTGAGAGGTGGAGGAGGCAGAGAGGAGAGGGAGGGTGAGTGTGAGAGGTGGAGGGGGAGAGGTGGGAGGAGGCAGGAGAGGGAGGGAGGGGCAGTGTGAGAGGTGGAGGAGGTGTGAGAGGTGGGAGGGAGGGCAGAGAGGGGAGGAGGCAGTGTGGGAGGTAGGAGGCAGTGTGAGAGAGGTGGAGGTGGGGAGAGGTAGAGGGAGGCAGTGTGGGAGGGAGGTGGAGGAGGCAGGGGAGAGGTGGAGGAGGCAGTGTGAGAGAGGGAGGAGGCAGGTGGGTGGGAGGCAGTGTGAGAGGTGGGAGGGAGGCAGTGGGAGAGGTGGAGGAGGCAGGGAGAGGTGGGAGGAGGCAGAGAGGTGGAGGAGGCAGTGTGTGAAGAGCAACAGGTAGTGGGGCATAGAGAACAACAGGCAGGTGGGGGGCATAGAGAACAACAGGTAGTGGGGGCACAGAGAACAACAGAGGTAGTAAAGACAGAGAAACAGGTGTGAGTAATATACAGAAACAACAGGTAGTGGGGGATAGAGAACAGGTAGTAAATATACAGAACAGGTAGGGTATACAGAACAACAGAGGTAAATATACAGAACAAACAGGTGTAAAGCATGAACAACAGGTAAAAATACAGAACAAATAACACAGGTAGTGGGGGCACAGAATGTAACAGGTAGAAGGGCGAGAACAGAGGTAGTGGAGAAACAGAACAGGTAGGGCCATACAGAACAACAGGTAGTAGCATAGAAGAACAACAGAGTAGTGGGGGGCATACAGAACAACAGGTAAGGGGGCATAGAGAACAGGTGTGAACAGGTAAAATAACATACAAACAACAGGTAGTGGGGCATACAGAACAAACAGGTAAGGGGGCAGTGGGTATAGAGAACAACAGGTGTGGGGCATAGAAGGCAATAGGTAGTGGGCATACAGAACAAAGCAGGGCATACAGAACAACAGGTAGTGGGGCATACAGAACAACAGGCAGTTAAGCATAGAGAACAACAGGTAGGGGCATACAGAACAACAGGTAGTGGGGCATACAGAACAACAGATAGTGGGGCATAAGGAGACCAACAGGAATCAACAAAGGTAGTAAGCATACAGAACAACAGGTAGTGGGCAAAAACAGGTAGTGGGGACATAGAGAACAACAGGTAAAAATATACAGAACAACAGGTAGTGGGGCATACAGAACAATGGGGCATACCAACAGGTAGTGGGGCATACAGAACAGGTAGTGGGCCACAGAACAACAGGTAGTGGGGCATACAGAACAACAGGTAGTGGGGCCATGGCTGGGCATCAACAGGTAGTGGGGCATACAGAACAACAGGCAGTGGGGCATACAGAACAACAGGTAGTGGGGCATACAGAAGAAATGTGTGAACATACAGAACAACAGGTAGTGGGGCATACAGAACAACAGGTAGTGGGGCATAGAGAACAACAGGTAGTGGAGCATACAGAACAACAGGTAGTGGGGCATAGAAACAACAGGTAGTAACATACAGAACAACAGGTAGCAAAATGGTGTAGCATACAGAACAACAGGTAGTAGGCATAGAAACAACAGGTAGTGATAAGCAGAACAAAGGTAAGATACAGAACAAACAGGTAGCACAAACAACAGGTAGGGGGGTATACAGAACAACAAAATATAACAACAACAGGTAAGTAGAGCAACAGGTAGTGGGGAGAGTAGAGAACAGGTAGTGGGGCATACAGAACAACAGGTAGTGGGCCATACAGAACAACAGGTAGGCAATACAGAAAACAACAGGTAGTAGCATACAGAACAGGTAGTGGGGGCATACAGAACAACAGGTAGTAAGCACAGAACAACAGGTAGGGGCATACAGAACAACAGGTAGTGGGGCACAGAACAACAGGTAGTGGGGCATACAGAACAACAGGTAGTGGGGCATAAGAGAACAACAGGTAGTGGAGCATAGAGAACAACAGGGTAACAGGTAGTGGGCCATACAGAACAACAAGGTGTGGGCACAGAGAAAAAAAAACATAAGAACAGGTAGTGGGCATACAGAACAACAGGTAGGACATACAGAACAAAGACACAGAACAACAGGTAGTGGCCATAAGTAGAAACAACAGGTAGAAACAGAACAACAGAACAACAGGTAGTGAGCGATACAGAACAACAGAGAACAGAAAAGTAGCTACAGAACAACAGTAAATACAGAAAGAATAGGCATACAGAACAACAGGTAGTGGGGCATACAGAACAACAGGTAGTAAGCATCGAACAACAGGTAGTAAGCACAGAACAACACAATAGTGGGCCATACAGAACAACAGGTAGTAAGAAATACAGAACAACAGGTAGTGGAGCATACAGAACAACAGGTAGTGGGGCATAGAGGAACAACAGAGGTAACATAAATAGAACAACAGGTAGTGGGGGCATACAGAACAACAGGTAAAAATATAAACAACAGGGTAAAACAAAACAGGTAGTGGGGCATACAGAACAACAGGTAGAAACAGGGGCATACAGGAACAACAGGTAGTAAGCATAGAGAACAACAGGTAGTGGAGCATAGAGAACAACAGGTAGTGGGGCATACAGAACAACAGGTAGTAAACAGAATAACAGGTAGTGGGGCATACAGAACAACAGGTAGTAAATATACAGAACAACAGGTGTGGGGCATACAGAATCAACAGGTAGGTGGGCATACAAAACAGGTAGTAAGCAGAACAACAGGTAGTGGGCCATACAGAACAAAGGTGGGCATAAGACAACAGGTAGTGGGCATACAACAACAGGTAGTGGGGGAAGAGCATAGAAAAACAACAGGGAGCATACAGAACAACAGGTAGTGATAAGAACAAAGGGCATACAGAACAACAGTAGTGGGGCATACAGAACAACAGGTAGTGGGGCCATAACAGGTAGGGGCACAGAACAACAGGTAGTGGGGCATACAGAACAACAGGTAGTAGACATACAGAACAACAGGTAGTAAGCATACAGAAACAACAGGTAGCATACAGAAAAACAGGCAGTGGGGAAGTACAGAACAACAGGTAAGTACAGAACAACAGAAAATATAAGAACAACAGTAGGGCATAAAACAAAGGGGGCATAAGAACAAACAGGTAGAAAGAACAACAGGTAAAGGTAATTAGGGGCATAGAACAACAACAGGTAGTGGGGCATACAGAACAACAGGTAGTGGGCCATACAGAACAAAAAGGGCCATACAACAATAGGGCCATACAGAACAAACAGGTAGTGGGCCATACAGAACAACAGGTAGTGGGCCATACAGAACAACAGGTAGTGGGTGATGAAGAACAGCAGATATTTGGGCGTGAGAAGTAACTGTATTGAGACAGTCTTTTAAATAACAGATGAACAGAATACTAATGCTCCCCCTCCTTAGGACAGCGGGGGGCAGCGACAACATCATCATCATCATCATCATCAGCGGAGACATCATCAACGCCAGGAACTGCGGATGAGGCGACCCACGTCGAGTAGAACAGATGAACTCCGTGTCCAACATTGATGAAGTTTCACGAGTTCTCTTTCCGGTTTCATTCTTATGTATAAATTCTGCACTGGTACACTTATCTCTCACCTCCACGCTAAGGTTATCCGTACTATACTATACCAACCTACCTAACTACCACTACCTACCTACCTATACTTACATGTGTATATCTACAAGACTTTGCTTGTGTACAGTCAAATACTAAATACTGCTTCGAGTTCACGAGTCTGTCAATCTCATCGGGGTTCGTGGTCAGTCTACTGCTTCGGGTTCACGAGAGCTGTCAATCTCATCGAGGGTTCGTGGTCAGTCTACTGCTTCGGGTTCACGAGTCTGTCAATCTCATCGGGGCTACTTTCATCTACACGAGTCTGTCAATCTCATCGGGGTTCGTGGTCAGTCTACTGCTTCGGATTCACGAGTCTGTCAATCCATCGGGGTTCGTAATAGAAGGAGAGGCAAACTGCTGACTTTATAGCAGTTGAATGTTTGTTCATATATACACCCATCTCACTGTGTTAACTTTAGTCACTAGTATATTGTATAATCCTCATCAACATTAATAAAATCTTTCGTAAACTATGACTTGTGTTCACCTGCAAACCTCTCTCTCTCTCTCTCAAGACACATCACTTTGCGGTCTTCTCTTCCGACACGCTGAATCAACCATCACTTTGACCACAAATATATATAGCCTATACACTAGTAGTCATAAGGTGGAGTGAGGCTTTAATTCAGCCCTTACCCCCGTTCACCAATCATAACTCTCACTTAGTCATCTTATTTCAACTCTCTAGTCTGATGTACATTATACCTTTGTCCATCTCAAGCAATAACATGAAACAAAAAAATGTCATTGCATAATATTTTCTTTTTGTTTTATATAAAATTGATTGGGTATTCTTTTTGTTTTACAGTAAATATTAATATCTGAAAAAAGACCTCTTGCCTGCCTTATCATTTGTCTCACTCAGCTGTCACGGATGTTTGTCTCAGCTGTCACGATGTTTGTCTCAGCTGTCACGGATGATTGTCTCAACTGTCACGGATGTTTGTCTCAGCGGTCACGGATGTTTGTCTCAGCTGCCTACGTCGGTTCCAGCTATCACGGATGTTTGTCTCAACTGTCACGATGTTTGTCTCAGATGTCACGATGTTTGTCTCAATCACGATGTTTGACCAACTGTCACGATGTTTGTTCCAGCTGTCACGGATGTTTGTCTCAGCTGTCACGGGATGTTTGTCTCAACTGTCACGGTGTTTGTCTCAGCTGTCGATGTTTATAACCAGATGTCACGATGTTTGTCCTCACGTCACGCGTTTGTCCTAACCGTCACGGATGTTTGGTTCTGCCGTCACGGTGGATGTTTGTCTCGCTGGCGCTGTCACGATGTTTGTCTCATATCACGGGATGTTTGTCTCAACTGTCACGGATGTTTGTCTCCAACTGGTCACGTGATGTTTGTCCAACCGTCACGGATGCTTGTCTCAGCGTCACGGATGTTTTTGTCTCCCAGCTGTCACGGATGTTAGTCTCAGCTGTCACGGATGTTTGTCTCAACTGTCACGGATGTTTGTCTCAACTGTCACGGATGTTTGTCTCAACCGTCACGATGTTTGTCTCAACCGTCACGGATGTTTGTCTCAGCTGTCACGGATGTTTGTCTCAGCTGTCACGATGTTGTCTCAGCTATCACGGATGCTTGCCAACTGTCACGGATGTTTGTCTCCAACTCGTCACGGATTTTCTGTCTGTCACGGATGCTTGTCTCAGCTGTCACGTGATGTTTGTCTCAGCTGTCACGCAAGTTTGTCTCAGCGTCACGATGTTTGTCCTAGCGTCACGATGTTTGTCTCAGATATGTCGTCTCAACCGTCACGATGTTTACCAACCGTCACAGATGTTTGTCTCCAGCTGTCACGATGTTTGTCTCAACTCGTCACGGATGTTTGTCTCAACTGTCACGGATGCTTGTCCTTAAACTGTCACGGATGTTTGTCTCAGCTGGGGTCGATGTTTGTCTCGCGAGCTGTCACGATGTTTGTCTCAATCCGTCACGGATGGTTCTTGAAGCTGTCACGATGTTTGTCTCAGCCGTCACGATGTTTGTCTCAGCTGTCACGATGTTTGTCTCAGCTGTCAGCGATGCTTTGTCTGGCTGGGTCGTTTGATGCTTGTTCCAGCTGTCACGGATGCTTGTCTCAACCGTCACGATGTTTGTCTCACGGTCACGGATGCTTGTCTCCAACCGTCACGGATGCTGCTTTGTCTCGTCACGGATGTTTGTCTCAGCGTCACGGATGTTTGTCTCAGCTGTCACGATGTTTGTCTCAGCTATCGCGGATGTTTATGTCCAACCGTCAGCTTCTGGATGTTTGTCTCAACTGTCACGGATGTTTGTCTCAACCGTCACGGATGTTTGTCTCAGTTGTCACGGATGTTTGTCCCCAGCCACGATGTTTGTCCCAGCCGTCACGATGTTTGTCCCAGATGTCACGATGTTGTTCCCAAATCGTCGCGCCGATGTTTGTCTCAACCGGTCACAGACGTTTGTTGTCTCAGCTGTCACGGATGCTTCGTCTCAACCGTCACAGACACGGTCTCCAGCCGTCACGTTTGTCCGAAGCTGTCACGGATGTCTCAACTGTCACGATGTTTGTCTCACCCGTCACGGATGTTTGTCTCAACTGTCACGGATGGTCCCAACCGTCACGGATGTTTGTCTCAACCAACCGTCACGGATGGTTCCAGCCGTCACGATGGTCTCTGCTATCACGGGTGCTTTGTCTCAATCCGTCACGGATGTTTGTCTCAACCGTCACGGGATGTTTGTCTCAGATGTCACGATGTTTGTCTCAACTGTCACGGATTTGTCTTGAAGCTATCACGATGGTTCTAGCTATCACGGATGTTTGTCTCAACCGTCACGTTTGGCTCAGCTGTCACGATGTTTGTCTCAGCGTCACGGATGTTTGTCTCAGCTGTCACGGATGTTTGTCTCAACTGTCACGATATGTTTGTCTCACCTGTCACGGATGTTTGTTCCAACTGTCACGGATGCTGCTTCTTGTCTCAACTGTCACGGATGTTTGTCTCAACTGCCCGTGAAGCTTGTCTCAGCTTGTCACGATGTTTGGTTCAGGCCAATACGGATGTTTGTTCCAACCGTCACGGATGTTTGTCTTCAACTGTCACGGATGTTTGGTTCAACCGTCACGCGATGCTGTCTCAGTTGCCGGATGTTTGTCCCCAGCTGTCACGATGTTTGTTCCCCAGTCACGATGTTTGTCTCAGATGTACGATGTTTGTCTCAACTGTGCTGCAGATGTTTTGTCTCAGCTGTCACGGATGTTTTGTCTCAACTGTCTGAATGTTTGTCTCAGCTGTCACGGATGTTGTTTGTCTCAGCTGTCACGGATGTTTGTCTCCTTGTCACGATGTTTGTCTCACCTGTCACGGATGTTTGTCTCCAACTGTCACGGATGTTTGTCTCCAACTGTCACGGTGTTTGTCTCATGTCATGGATGTTTATCCCCGCTGTCATGGATGTTTGGTCCTCGCTATCACGGATGTTTGTCTCACCTGTCACAGTGTTTGTCTCACCTGTCTGGGGATGTTTTGTCTCAACGCTGTCACGGATGTTTTGTCTCACCTGTCACGGATGTTTGTCACCTGTCACGGATCATTTGTCTCACCTGTCACGGATGTTTTGTCTCAACTGTCACGGATGTTTGTACAACTGTATACGGATGTTTTGTCTCAACTGTCACGGATGTTTGTCTCAGCTGTCACGATGTTTGTCTCAGCTATCACGGGTGTTTGTCTCAACTGTCACGGATGTTTGTCTCAACTGTCACGGATGTTTGTCTCAGATGTCACGATGTTTGTCTCAACTGTCACGGATGTTTGTCTCAGCTGTCACGATGTTTGTCTCAGCTATCACGGATGTTTGTCTCAACTGTCACAATGTTTGGCTCAGCTGTCACGATGTTTGTCTCAGCTGCCTTCCACGGATGTTTGTCCCAGCTGTCACGGATGTTTGTCTCCAACCATCACGGATGTTTGTCTCTGAAGCTGGCACGATGTTTGTCGGAAGGTCACGGATGTTTGTCCAACCGTCACGGATGTTTGTCCAACTGTCACGGATGTTTGTCCAGCGTCACGATGTTTGTCTCAGCTGCTCACGATGTTTGTCAGAAGCATCACGGATGGTCTCAACTGCTCACACGGATGTTTGTCTCAACTGTCACGGATGCTTGTCTCAACCGTCACGGATGTTGTCTCAACTGTCACGCCGGATGCTTGTCTCAATTTGGTCACGATAAGTTTGTCTCAACTGTCACGATAAGTTGTCTCAGCTATCACGGATGTTTGTCTCAATTGCTCACGGAAGTTCGTCCCAGAAGGTCGCCAGATGTTTGTCTCCAGCCGTCACGGAAGTTTGTCTCAGCTGTCACGGATGTTTGTCTCAGCTATCATGGATGTTTGTCTCAGCTGTCACAGATGTTTGTCTCAGCTGTCACGGATGTTTGTCTCAGCTATCATGGATGTTTGTCTCAGCTGTCACAGATGTTTGTCTCAGCTATCATGGATGTTTGTCTCAGCTGTCACAGATGTTTGTGCTAGCCATCACGGATGTTTGTCTCAGCTGTCACGGATGTTTGCCACAGCTGTCATGGATGTTTGTCTCAGCTGTCATGGATGTTTGTCTCAGCTGTCATGGATGTTTGTCTCAGCTATCACGGATGTTTGTCTCAGCTGTCACGGATGTTTGTCTCAGCTGTCACAGATGTTTGTCTCAGCTGTCACAGATGTTTGTCTCAGCTGTCACAGATGTTTGTCTCAGCTGTTCACAGTGTTTGTCTCAGCTGTCACAGATGTTTGTCTCAGCTATCATGGATGTTTGTCTCACCTGTCTAGATGTTTTGTCTCTCGCTGTCACCGGAAGTTTCTTCCTCCTTCCTTCACAGATGTTTGTCTCATGTCACGGATGTTTTGCCACAGCTGTCATGGATGTTTATCACTGTCATGGATGTTTGTCTCCTTCTATCACAGATGTTTGTCTCAGCTGTCACGGATGTTTGTCTCACCTGTCACGGATGTTTGTCTCACCTGTCACGGATGTTTGTCTCTATGGGATGTTTGTCTCTCCTGTCACGGATGTTTCTCTCTGTCACGGATGTTTGTCTCACCTGTCACGGATGTTTCTCTCACCTGTCACGGATGTTTGTCTCACCTGTCACGGATGTTTTGTCTCACCTGTCACGGATGTTTTGTCTCAGCTATCACGGATGTTTCTCTCACCTGTCACGGATGTTTGTCTCACCTGTCACGGATGTTTTGTCTCACCTGTCACGGATGTTTGTCTCACCTGTCTGGATGTTTGTCTCAGCAGCTATCACGGAAGTTTGTCTCCACTGTCACGGATGTTTGTCTCCAGCTATCACGTATGTTTGTCTCAGCTGTACAGATGTTTGTCTCAGCTGTCACAGATGTTTACTGTGTCTCAACTGTCACAGTCATTTTGTCTCACCTGTCACGTATGTGTTTGTCTCAGCTGTCACGGATGTTTGTCTCCAGCTGTCACAGATGTTTTGTCTCAGCTGTCACAGATGTTTGTCTCAGCTGTCACAGATGTTTGTCTCAGCTGTCACGGATGTTTTGTCTCAGCTATCATGGATGTTTGTCTCACCTGTCACAGATGTTTGTCTCGCTGTCTGGAAGTTTGTCTCCAGCTGTCACAGATGTTTGTCTCGCTTCATGCAGATGTTTACACAGCTGTCATGGATGTTTTATCCCCGCTGTCATGGATGTTTGTCTCAGCTATCACGGATGTTTGTCTCACCTGTCACGGATGTTTGTCTCACCTGTCACGGATGTTTGTCTCACCTGTCACGGATGTTTGTCTCACCTGTCACGGATGTTTGTCTCACCTGTCTGGATGTTTGTCTCACCTGTCACGGATGTTTGTCTCACCTGTCTGGCGGATGTTTGTCTCACCTGTCACGGATGTTTTGTCTCACCTGTCACGGATGTTTGTCTCACCTGTCACGGATGTTTGTCTCAGCTGTCACAGTGTTTGTCTCACCTGTCACGGATGTTTTGTCTCACCCATGTCACGGATGTTTGTCTCACCTGTCACGGATGTTTGTCTCACCTGTCACGGATGTTTGTCTCACCTGTCACAGATGTTTGTCTACTGTCACGGATGTTTTGTCTCAGCTGTCACAGATGTTTGTCTCACTTCTCTACAGATGTTTGTTTCAGCACAATACCCGGATGTTTGTCTCACCTGTCACGGATGTTTATACCACCTGTCACGGATATTTGTCTCACCTGTCACGGATGTTTTGTCTCAACTGTCTCACGGATGTTGTCCACCTGTCACAGATGTTTGTCTCGCTGTCACGGATGTTTGTCTCAGCACAGGCTCCACGGATGTTTGTCTCAGCTATCACAGATGTTTGTCTCAGCTGCTCTGGATTTGTCTCACACCTGTCACGGATGTTTGTCTCACCTGTCACGGATGTTTGTCTCACCTGTCACAGATGTTTGTTTGTCTCCTTTGTCACGGAAGTTCTCCTTCCTCACGGATGTTTTGTCTCCTTTATCACGGAAGTTTGTCTCCAGCTGTCACGGATGTTTGTCTCCAACTATCACGGATATTTTGTCTCCTTCTCACGGATGTTTGTGTCTCAACTGTCACAGATGTTTGTCTCAGCTATCACGGATGTTTGTCTCAACTGTCACGGATGTTTGTCTCCTTTGTCACGGATGTTTGTCTCAACTATGTCACGGATGTTTGTCTCCACTGTACGGATGTTTGTCTCGCTATCACGGATGTTTGTCTCAGCTATCACGGATGTTTGTCTCAGCTGTCTGCAGATGTTTCCATCTCACCTGTCACGGATGTTTGTCTCAGCTGTCACGGATGTTTCTCACCTGTGATGTTTGTCTCACGGATGTTTGTCTCACCTGTCACGGATGTTTCTCTCACCTGGCAGATGTTTGTCTCAGCCGTCACGGATGTTTGTCTCACTGTCACGGATGTTTGTCTCATGGATGTTTGTCTCACGGATGTTTGTCTCACCTGTCTGGATCACGGAAGTTTTCTCAGCTGTCACAGATGTTTGTCTCCTGTGTCACGGATGTTTGTCTCACGGACCTGTCACGGATGTTTGTCTCTCACGGACCTGTCACGGATGTTTGTCTCTGTCACGGATGTTTGTCTCACCGTCACGGATGTTTGTCTCTCACGGATGTTTGTCTCTCACGGATGTTTGTCTCACCTATCACGGATGTTTGTCTCACCTGTCACGGATGTTTGTCTCACCTGTCACGGATGTTTGCTGTCACGATGTTTGTCTGTCACGGATGTTTGTTGTCACGGATGTTTGTCACGGATGTTTGTCACCTGTCACGGATGTTTGTCTGTCACGGATGTTTGTCTTCACCTGTCACGGATGTCTCACCTGTCACGGATGTTTGTCTCACCTGTCACGGATGTTTGTCTCACCTTCCGTCACGGATATGGTCTCACCTTCATGATGTTTGTCTCAGCTGTCACGATGTTTGTCTTGTCACGGATGTTTGTCTGTCACGGATAAGCTTCCTGTCACGGATGTTTGTCTCAGATGTTTGTTTGTCTCGGAAGTTTGTCAGCTATCACGGATGTTTGTCACGCTATCACGATGTTTGTCTCACCTGTCACGGATGTTCAGCTGTGTCAGATGTTTGTCTCACCTGTCACGTGATGTTTGTCTCTCACCTGTCACGGATGTTTGTCTCAGCTGTCACGTGATGATCACGGATGTTTTGTCTCAGCTGTCACGGATGTTTGTCTCAGCTGTCACAGATGTTTGTATCAGCTGTCACGGATGTTTGTCTCAGCTGTCACGGATGTTTGTCTCACCTGTCACGGATGTTTGTCTCAGCTGTCACGGATGTTTGTCTCAGCTGTCACGGATGTTTGTTGTTAATAAACCTAAGCTTCACTCTTGCCTTGTATTAAGTCTGTAGGTACTGTATATTATCTTCACATATGAATGACACACCCCCCCCCCCACCACATATACCAGATCCCCTCTTATGACTAAATTAAGGAAATATAAGTGAACAAAATCTAAATTTATCCTCACATTACCAGTTTTTTTTTCATATGTTAACTCTGACTCACACAGATAATGTCATTGATATTAGTAAACAGTGAGAAACTAAAGAACTACAGTTGTCTCTTGTTCCCTCGTGCTTGTTGGCTAAACTGAAGCGGAATCAAAAGAAGTAGTGTAGTGTGTGTCTGTGTGTGTGTACAATATACAAGACTGACATAAAACTGACTACACACATATTTACTTGGCACCTCTGAAAATTTATTGTTGTAATTTTTACTTACGTTAAATATCAATAAATGACATTATTTACGAATGATTTCTTACTATCCAATACTTTTTCTCATTTCTTTCATGTAAGGAAAGATGAAATGAGTGATTATATATACTGTAATTATATAATATAAATCTATCCTACAATTTGTTCTTTTTGTTTGATATATGTAAAAAAAGACGATATAAATTGCCTTATTGTAGAGGTCATGTGAATGTCTCTTTCAAAACAAGAAGTGAGGACAACATTATGATACAAGTAATCACGCACTCTCCATGTAAGTTGGTAAGGCTGTGTGTTGGACTACTTTTACTTTACTTTTATCCTCTTCACCACTGATCGGCTCGTTAGCCGCTTGGGCGATCGGTCACGTCTCTATTACAGACTGTTGGCAAGTACTGGGCATGCACCGATTCCTGAACCTGCTCCAGTGTTGGTCAAGTCTGGTCTTGAAAGAGCTCACACTCGGTGCTGTCACAACACTTTTTGGTAGATTGTTCCAAGAGTTCACAACTCTCACTCCGAAAAAATTTGTCCTCACAGTTTTCTGGACTTGCGGCTTCTTCAATCTTGAGCTGTGACCCCTTGTGGGGCAAGCGTCCGCCAGCTCCAAGTAAGGACACTTGACTGAGTAATGCCCTCTGAGATGCTTATACACCTCAATTAGGTTGCCCCTTGCCCGTCTGTAGCATAAGGTAGGCAAATTCGGCGCTCCAAAATCTCAGGATAGTTGAGGACTAAACATGTCTTCCCGAGATACTGTGTCGGTCGTTGGAAATGTTTTATAAGCTTTATTGTGTGTCTGCTGTATGGCGTAAAGTTTTATAAGCTTTATTATTTGTCTGCTGTATGGCATAAAGTTTTATATTTTTTAAGTTTTAGTGAGTAAAATTGTTTCTCATGTCAGTACGATGACTTAACCCCCTGAGTATGATAAGTTAATTCTGAGTATGATGACTTAACCCCTTGAGTATGGTGAGTTAATCTCAAGTATGATAACTCCCTGAGTATGACTTAACCCCTTGAGTATGATGACTTGACCCCTTGAGTATGGCGAGTTAATCTCGAGTATGACTTAACCCCTTGAGTATGATGACTTGACCCCTTGAGTATGGCGAGTTAATCTCGAGTATGATAACTCCCGGAGTATGATGAGTTAATCCCAAGTATGATGACTTAACCCCTTGAGTATGATGACTTAACCCCTTGAGTATGATGAGTTAATCCCTTGAGCATGATGAGTTAATCCCGAGTGTGAGGACTTAACTCCCCGAGTATGATGAGTTAATCCCGAGTATGATGACTTAAACCCCTTGAGTAAGATGACTACCAATGTTTTCAAAGGGTTAAGCAAAATCTTCAAAGGGTTAAACTATCGTCTTTGAAGGGTTACTATCGCCTTCAAAGGGTTAAACCATCGTCTTCAAAAGGTTAAACCAACATCTTCAAAGGGTTAATATCGCCTTCAAAGGGTTAAACCATCGTCTTCAAAAGGTTAAACCATCATCTTCAAAGGGTTAATATCGCCTTCAAAGTGTTAAACCGTCATCTTCAAAAGGTTAAACCAGGGGTTCTCAACCAGGGGGGGAATTTCCCCCCTCAGGTTTTCAAAAAGTGATACTAATATGGAAAAAATAAAGGATTTTCAGTATTATATGCATATTATTTGGAATGCACTTTTTGAGGCAGACAATCTTGGAAAGGAGGGGGAATGACATTCTGACATATGGTGAAAGGGGTGCATGGGGCAAACAAGGTTGAGAACCACTGGGTTAAACCATCATCTTCAAAGGGTTAATCTCATCTTCAAAGGGTTAAACCGTCATCTTCAACGTGTTCAACTAGGGTTAAAGGGTTAAAATAATGGTTAATAGTCATACGTTGAGTAAGACTTCTTGTGTGTAGGTTCGCTGTATGTGTCAATAATTATGTAGGTCTTGGTACCGGAGTCACGGGGGATCTTGGCACCGGAGTCACGAGGGTCTTGGTACCGGAGTCACAGGGGATCTTGGCACCGAATTCACGGGGGTCTTGGCACCGAATTCATACTGAAGTCAGGGGGTCTTGGCACCGAAGTCACGGGGTGGCACAGTCGGGGGTCTTGGTACCAAAGTCACGGGGGTCTGGTACCACAGTCACGGGGGTCTTGCACCGGAGTCAGGTCTGCACGGGGGTCTTGGCACCGGAGTCACGGGGGTCTTGGCACCGGAGTCACGGGGGTCTGCACCACATCACGGGGGGTACCACAGTGGTACCACAGGGTCTTGGTACCACAGTCACGGGGGTCTTGGTACCACAGTCACGGGGTCTTGGTACCACAGTCATGGGGGTCTTGGTACCACAGTCCGGGGTCTTGGTACCACTGTCACGAGGGTCTTGGTCCAGGTCTGGCACCGAATCATGGGGGTCTTGGGCACCGAAGTCACGGGGTCTTGGTACCACAGTTCAGGGGTCTTGGTACCACAGTCACGGGGGTCTGGTACCACAGTCATGGGGGTCTTGGTACCACAGTCACGGGGCCTTGGTACCACAGTCACGGGGTCCGGTCACGTACGGGGTCTGGTACCAGTCTGAGGTCTGGTACCAGAGGGGTATGGTCCAAGTCGAGGGGGTCTTGGTACCAGAGTCACGGGGTCTTGGTACCAGAGTCACGGGGATCTTAGTCACTGTCACATCTTGGTACCAGAGTCTGGGGGTCTTGGTACCAAGTCTGTACACAGTCACGGGGGGTCTTGGTACCACAGTCATGAGGGTCTTGGCCACAGTCACGGGGTCTTGGTACCACAGTCATGGGGGGGTCTTGGTACCACAGTCACGGGGGGTCTTGGTACCAGAGTCAGAGGGTCAGAGTCACGGGGGTCTTGGTACCAGAGTCACGGGGTCTTGGTACCAAAGTCACGGGGGGTGGTACCAGAGTCACGAGGGGTCAAGGCCAGAGTCACGGGGGGTCTTGGTACCACTGTCACGGGGTCTTGGTACCAGGTCACGAGGGTCTTGGAGATCATGAGAGTCTTGGTACCAGAGTCACGGGGTCTTGGTACCAGAGTCACGGGGGTCTGGTACCAGAGTCACAGGGGGTCTGGTACCACTGTCACGGGGTCTTGGTACCACTGTCACGAGGGTCTTGTGTACCAGTCACGAGGGTCTTGTACCACAGTCACGGGGGTCTTGGTACCACAGTCACGGGGGTCGTGGTACCATTACAAGTCACGGGGTCTTGGCACCAGAGTCACGGGGTCTTGGTACCAGTCTGGGGTCTTGGTACAGTCAGTACCAGTCACAGGGGTCTGGTACCAAGTCACCACTGTCACGAGGGTCTTGGTACCAGAGTCACGGGGTCTGGTACCAGAGTCACGGGGGTCTTGGTACCACAGTCACGGAGGTACCAGGGGTCACCAGAGTCACGGGGGCCCGGTACCAGAGTCATGTCTTAGGTACCAGAGTGGCACCACTGTCACGAGGGTCTTGGTCTTACTGGGGGGGGTCTTGGTACCACTGTCAGGGGGTCTGGTACCAGAGTCACGAGGGTCTCTTGGTACCAGAGTCGGGGGTCTTGGGGTACCACAGTCACGGGGTCTGGCACCACAGTCACGGGCTCTTGGTACCACTGTCACGAGGGTCTTGGTGCCACAGTCACGGGGGTCTTGGTGCCACAGTCACGAGGGTCTTGGTACCACAGTCTGAGGTCTTGGTACCAGAGTCACGGGGGTCTTGGTACCAGAGTCACGGGGTCTTGGTACCAGAGTCACGGGGGTCTTGGTACCTTGGTGCCAGAGTCACGGGGTTGGTACCACAGTCACGGGGGTCTTGGTACCACAGTCACGGGGGTCTTGTACCACAGTCACAGGGTCTGGTACCAGAGTCACGGGGGTCTTGGTACCAGAGTCACGGGGGTCTTGGTACCAGAGTCAGGGGGGTTCGTCTTGGTACCAGAGTCACGGGGTCTTGGTACCACAGTCACAGGGGGGCCTTGGGTCACAGTCACGGGGGTCTTGGGAAGAGTCACCAGGGTCTTGGGTACCAGTCACGGGGTCTTGTACCAGAGTCACGGGGTCTTGGTGCCAGAGTGGGGGTCACAGTCACGGGGTCTTGGGTACCACTGTCATGGGGGGGGTCTATCGCATGGGGTCTTCACGGGGGTCTTGGTACCACAGTCACGAGATCTTGGTACCACACGGGGTCTTACCACAGTCACGGGGGTCTTGGTACCAAGTACGAGGGTCTGGTACCAGAGTCACGGGGGTCTTGGTACCAGAGTCACGGGGTCTGGTACCAGAGTCACGGGGGTCTTGGGTTCACTGGGGTCTTGTGCCAGAGTCACGGGGTCTTGTGCCAGAGTCGGGGTCTTGGTGCCAGAGTCACGGAGGTCTTGGTACCACTGTCACGGGGTCTTGTACCAGAGTCACGGGGTCTTGGTACCAGGGGTCTTGTCAGGTGTCACGGGGGTCTTGGGTACCAGAGTCACGGGGGTCTTGGTACCAGTCACGGGAGACTGGGGCTGCCACTGGTACTGTCAGGGTCACGGGGTCTTGGTACCACCACTGTCACGGGGTCTTGGTACCAGAGTCATGGGGGTCTTGTACCACTGTCACGGGGGTCACAGTACCAGAGTCAAGAGGGTCTTGGTACCAGAGTCAAGGCCCCTGTCACGGGAGATCTTGGCACCAGAGTCACGGGGGTCTTGGCACCACTGTCACGAGGGTCTTGGTGCTGCAGTCATGGGGCCCACAGTCACAGGGGGTCTTGGTACCACAGTCATTGGGGGTCTTGTACCACAGTCACGGAGGTCTTGGTACCACAGTCACGGGGTCTTGGTACCACAGTCACGGGGTCTTGGTACACAGTCACGGGGGTCTGGTACCACAGTCACGGGGGTCTTGTACCAGACCTTGACGCGGGGTACCAAGTCGTACCAGAGTCACAGGGTCTTGGTACCAGAGTCACGGGAGGTCTGGTACCAGAGTGGTACCAGAGTCACGGGGTTTTGGTACCACTGTCACGGTCTTAGTACCAGAGTCACGAGGGTCTTGGTACCAGAGTCAGGGGGGTCTTGGCACCAGACTCATGGGCCTGGCACCAGAGTCACAGGGTCTGTACCAGAGTCACGGGGGTCTGTACCACTGTCACGGGGGTCTTGGTACCACTGTCACGAGGGTCTTGGTGCCAGTGAAACAGGTCTTGGTACCACAGTCACGGGGGGTCAGTACTAACAGTCACGGGGTCTTGGTACCACAGTCACGGGGGTCTTGGTACCAGACGGGTTACCAGTCACGGGGAGTCTTGTACCAGAGTCATAGGGTCTTGGTACCAGAGTCACGGGGTCTGGGCTCGGTACCAGAGTCACGGGGTCTTGGTACCAGAGTCTTGGTCTTAGTACAGAGGGTCTGGTCACGAGGTCACGTGGGTCTTGGTACCAGAGTCACGGGGGGTCTTGTACCAGAGTCACGGGGGTCTTGGTACCAGAGTCACGAGGTCTGGTACCACTGACGGGGGTGGGCACCAGAGTCACGGGGTCTTGGTACCAGTCACGAGGGTCTTGGTACCACTGTACGGGGGTCTTGGTACCAGAGTCACGGGGGTCTTGGTACCACTGTCACGGGGGGTCTTGGTGCCACTGTCACGGGCCTTGGTACCAATGTTGGGGGTCTTGGTACCACTGTCACTCTGTCACGGGGTCTTGGTACCACTGTCACGGGGGTCTTGGTACCACTGTCAATGGGTCTTGTTTATTTCTTTCAATGGTGGTATCATTATAGTGTTTAACTTTATTTAATAACTTAATATTTACCTTTTTTCTGTTCAATCCTTAATTCTTTCTTTTCATTACTATAATTCATTAGTGTTCTTCTTCTCTTTCTTTTATCTCATTTCTTAACTTTATTATCATTCACTTCGGTGTATTCGTCTATCTATTGCTAGTTATTACTATATTAGTTAAGGAAAATGTAAAGACAAACCTAACATGATGAGGTTATATATCTAATCTCTATGTCTAACTAGATACCGTAAGGAGGGGGGGTTCCAATACACCCGAACGATCAAACATGAATCAAACAAGTTACCGAACATCCTCATCAACTCGAACAAGCTGGGTCTTTATGCAACAGTTAAATTTTCGGTTTCATTACATTTATGATTTATTTAACTTGTGTGGTCTATAATATCATTTAAATATCTCCAGCCGAAGTTCACCCTAAATTAAACACTTCAACAACTACAACAGGACATACAAAATAATCTAATGGCCACCACTGGAACACACATGGAGAATTAAAGTTTACAACTTGGGACAACTTTACTCTTGTAGATACTCAATCTATTATAAAAAAATTAAAATTAAAGGATATGAAGTAATTACATCCAAAATAGAAATACAGCACAATACAGTTAATCAATATTTTAATGTATAAATAACAACTGTACTTGCAATATGTAGTTCTAATACTCAATTGGACATTATTAGACAAGTATGTTCGTATATATATATATATATATATATATATATATATATATATATATATATATATATATATATATATATATATATATATATATATATATATATATATATATATATATATATATATATATATATATGAGAGCCACTACCACAAGCAATAACAATGTTTTGCACAAGTGGTCAGGGCTCTGAAGATGAGGAAAACTGTGGGGTGAAAATATTTGAAAAAAAATCAAACCTTTGCCAACATAACCTCACCTTTCCTAACATCATAATAATAAGTCCTTAATTGACGTAAGTTTACCTTATTGTACACAACCAGGTATGTTTATCCACATGACCAGCCTTGTTTTATATTAGGAAAGGTTAGGTCAGGTTGCTAAAGGTTTGATTTTTTTCTAATGTTTTTACCTCATAATTTTCCCCTTCTTCAGAGTCCTCCCCAATTGTGCATAGAATTTTAAATTATCATACAAAACCTACTGAGTCTTGACCTCCACTGGAACTGAAGTGAGATTACACTAAAATAAAAAATCATTAGAAAGTCACCGTTTACACTGGATTAACTATTATTTACTATTACAAGTTAGATGTACATACAACCCTCCAGCCTATTACTGTATTACACCTCTCGTTCCTTCACTGATCCATCTTCCATCCCAAAGTATGCAATTTTGGCCATACCAACGAACAACCCAGTCTCCACCACACCTGTAGGAAGGATATATAGTGAAGCTAAGAGACACAAGTAAAAATAATGTACTGTATACTGGTACTACTACTACTACCACTAAAAATAATAATACTTTAATAATAATAATAATAATAACATTAATAATAATAATAATAATAATAATAATACCACTTCTACTACCACCACTAATAATAATAATAATAATAATAATAATAATAACAATAATTCAACTTAATTCACAACTTAGAAAGCTTAATAAACCTTGTATAAACTTAGTGTCACGTGATATTCCTGCACTGCTCAAAAATTGGAATTTGCCAGTCACAAGATGTTCGCTTTGTGCAAAGGCTGCTCTCTCAGAAATGCTAACAATCAACGTCTTTTTGTAAATAATGGTACAGGTACTGCAATAGACATTTTCAAGGCCTATGGTGTTCCGCAAACTTCCATAAAGAGTCTGAAGCGCGGTACAAACTAATATTATTGTATAGTAAAAATATACAAGTTTGATGTTTTCACGAAATGATGCAAAATCACAAAACATGTTAGGTTAGGTTAGGTCTGGTCAGTTATTTTTCCCCATGTTTTTAACCTACAATTTCCCTCAACTTCAAAGCCCGACCCACTTTGTGTGATTAAAAATTTAACTTTCTTAAATAAAATAAAAACAAAGGAACTGAAAAAATATAAATGATGCAAAAACAGCAAAGTATTCTTTTTCTTTTTTGTTCTATCTCCCTATAGTGTACATATACAAAACAATATCCTGGTCTACGGCTGTGCTGAACTGAATATTTACAGTAACTTTTTTACTGGAAGACTAAAACACAAAACTTATAGTCTAATGATTACAGTACAGACTTCCAACTACACAGTACAGTATATTAAAACTATCAATAACTCACAGAATTTAGTAATTCTTCACTTACCAGGAATCATCTTAATTTGTTGATTAACTTTCTGCCAGTCATATGCCCTCTCAAACATCCAGTCTACTATAAAGTTCCCGTTATCTGTCACAACTGGACCCTGAAAAGTAGTTTATAATTTTAACACAAATCTTGTCTCTAGAGAAAATGTTAATCTATCATTGAATAACTAACTTGACCAAGAGGCAGAAGTGCCCCGAGCTGGTGGCAACTGCTCCATGCTCTCTTGGATAGTATTTATAAAGTTTAAATGCAACACATAAACTAGTAAAAGAAAACTGTGCTAATTGGAAGTATTTTAGTGAAAAACTAAAATCTCATGAGTTATCAAATGAATACAGTACTTGTTTAACTTAACCAAATGGATGGAAATAAAAAGGAGAGTCTAATAAGTATTATAACAGCTGTTCCTAGGATCTATATATTGTTCGTAGGATTCACTCACACTTATAAAATCTTTAAACTTCATTCAACTTACCGCTTTGGCTTTAGCCTGCCTTAGCACAGCTTTCCCGCCAAGTTCCATCTCAATTTTCAGCTGAACTGTACGATATGCCATGGGGATAACCTCAATTGGAATGCCTTTGGTCCACTGTTCACCAAGAACTGAAGAGTCCTTCCTGGGAATTTTTTTTTTATGTGTTTTCATGTTCATTACTGCATATAAAAATTATTCTTCATTACAGTTAAGAATTTTATAGTCAATATTCAAATCAAGAGAACAAGCCACCACATAGTTTACATCAATTATGTTTCCTCACTAGTAGTCCAAAGTAAAGTGCAGTACTAAACAGTTAATTGTCAGTTCCATAACAAGGATGCAGCACCGTCATCAGCTCACCTGTAATCGGCAACCACAACAAAAAGTTTGGCTGCAGCGGCAACAATCTTTTCCTGCAGTTGGCAGCCTCCACCACCCTTGATTAGGGTTAGCTTACCATCTGCTTCATCAGCACCGTCAATGGCTACATCCAACTGCAAATATCATATCTTGACAAGTTAATAACTTTGGTCCTAACCTGCTCTATTTTAGTGATATATGAACAAAATATTTCAATTACCAATATTGTAGTTATAGCCTGATTCTTTATCATGCACATCCCATAAAACACAATTTAAATGAAAGGTCTTTCGTGCAAGACCAATTGTTAAAAATAAAAGTGATGAACATTGTGATTTGAAACACTTTTATATATACTAAACTGTTTGGACAAGGTTGTGTCAAAGACAGTACATACTGAATAAAGCATTAATATAATTATCTGAGAAAATCAGAATTCCAAGAAAAATGTTACAAGGTGGCTGAGCCATTTAAGCACACACAATTATCTGTTTCTTGTCATTCATTCATTCTTTTGTTTAAATAAAACCCATAGTTATGATTGTCCTTCACCGACAGTGTGGATACAGTAAACTGTACACTATAGCTTTTTTAGTTGACGGTACCAGGCTAAGAACCTCCCGCCTTCTCCAAAAGAGTGAATTTGCTTGTAACTTCAGTGGTAAATGTTCTTAATTTCAAACTTTTTTACTCATATCTTTAAAGTCAATGTTTTCAAGCAGATAGTGTATACCTTTACATACATTAAATTCAACATTAAAATTATCCAGAACTGGGTATGCTATACTGTGCTATATGAATCTATTTGTGATATATCAATAATAATTGAAGATTATGTATGAGCCAATAAACTGCAGGGAGGGCAGGGCTTGTACCGTCAACTAGAAGACTATAGGAGGCAGCATGGAGGGCACTGCTCATAATAGCCTTCACTTGCCTTCTTCTTCTTCTCTCACCATACTCTTACTTATAGGTCAAGTTCTGTCAAGTACAGTACTGAATAATTTGCTTGTGTGTGTTGATGATAAGACAGCACAGGAAAAAACTTTATCTATTCTACGACTTTCTTATCTGTAACTTCATTATGGTTTATATACAGTACTGCACAGGGCATGAGATAACTAAAGAATGTCTCCAGCAGTCACACACACACACTTTACCCCCATGCAAAAATAGACTAAAAATACAGTACATTGAAGAGATTTCTATATTTTCAAACCTGAGGAGTTATTTCAAGATCCGAGAGTTCCAAATCGTGGTTAATAATCAACTGGCGAGCTTGGAAAGACGTAGGAACACAGAGCACTTTCAACCCTTCCTTATGCACGCGTTGAGCTGCAAGAAACAATACAATCTATTTTCAATATTGTATGTAATGTAATTGCAAATATATACAGTAAAACCTCGATTAACCGCCCACATATGGGGGGAAGGAAGCCGACGGATAATCCCAAAAGGTAGGTTAATAGTAAATAATGTCTACGGAAATAAAACATACACTTTCAAAGTACCTATCCCTAACCTATCTCATTTAAGTCCCTCTATTCATTTTTGTTCATTTGCCATTCATATTTCAATAGAATTTGCTTTAAAACATTAACCACTTTAGTAAATAAATATGAACCAGCACAGAAACCGTGAATAAAAAATGGAAAAGTCAAAGAACATATGGCATCACGAAAATTGTGACCAAGTCCCAGGTTGCTGATCTGACTTTCAGCCTCATTTACACACAATTGCAGGGTCTCAATTATTTCTCTTACTATTGACAACACAACATACATACAGGTACTGTATATTGTTTCTCACTCTTGATTTTTTTTTTAATTTTTGCATTTATATTATTATTATTATCATTATTAATACATTATCGTCCCCCAGGCCCCGATGTGGGTCAGTGACCTGTGCCCGGGTGGGCTAATCCCCGTAAAAAAAAAAAAAAAAAAAAAATGGGGGGTCCGGGATCAACGGTTAATCCGAAAGTTGGTTAATCGAGGGACAGTTAATCGAGGTTTTATTGTATTACAGTAAACCCTCAACATTCGCAGGTTTAACTTTCACGGATTTGATTATTCATGGGTACAATCATTGTTTGCCTGTGTGATTTCTAATAGATGGATGAATCCTAACAGAACTATGACATTTTCATAAAGTTTTGATTCTTAACATTCCCACAAGTGACAGTCACCTGATGTTGCCTTTGACCATCACTCATTGGCCATGGCCCAAGGACCCCCTCCCCACCTGGGCCTCTCCTTCACCGTGCCAGTCAGCGGGTACCTTTGACTATTTCTGTGTGTGAGAATTATGATGTCATTTGCAAGGCAATTGATGACAAGTAGCCAACTCATGTAACACTGTTATGTTGTCGAGATCACAGTGTGGTTCATTAGTCTGCTACAATGACTTCATGTAGTACAGTACTCCAAGAATCCCACTCACAAGACCAAGTTGTGGTGAAAATGTGAGAAAAGATCCAGTGTTCACTGTCAGGGCAGTATGATGGCATTTGTATACAGTACCTATAATGCCATGATCTATTGTGTTTTCACTCTGTGGAAGTCATGTACTCTACCGTACAATATTGTCAATTAACAACTGCCTTAAAATGCTCTTGGTTTTATTACCAGTCAATGGTATTTAAATACCTGTACTGTAAAACGTTAATATTTTCCCAGTAAAAACTGACTTTTTTTCTTGGGACTTTATTTGTTCAATTAAAATCCTAACCTTCCTCCCTTCATAAAATCCTTCTCAGCTCACAAGGCAGGGTCACTACTCCCTGTGGTAATAAAATATAATCCATTAAGTTATCCGTAAAGGGTTTGAACTGGCCCCACCGAGCAAGGTGGAGGGACAAGGCCAGCTATCTACCTTGAAGTCAATATTTCTTCATTTAAAATGTGGAAAAAAATTAATAAGCATTCTATACATACCAAGTCTTTCAACTGCATAAACAACAGTGGATCCACTTCCAATCCCAACTCTGTAAGCATCCTAGAAAAACAAGAAAGAGAGATAATATAATACTGAGCTTCTTGTGTGAGACTATAATTTAAACACAATATTTCTAACACTAAACAAGTAAACATTAATGAGACACATTATTTTCATAAGTTTAAATGTGTTTTTCTTGACCCCCCACACCAAGTTTTCATTTTATGCATTAACCACACCTTTGGAATCCTGTGGGATTCTCAAAACAGACAAAACAATTGAAGTGCGTGACATTATAGAATCTGAAAGTAATTAAAGACTAGATAGATTTGTATCATCTATGTCTGGTTTGGTTCATGTCTGGATAATTATTCCGCAAACACTCATACGATTTTGGCTCACAAGCAGGTGTTTGCGGAACAATCGCCATGTCTGTTATCATAGATGATTTATTGTACACAAGGTATGTACTGTTCTTTGGCTTATCAAGAACATCCCATAAATGGAGGAGGAAATAAAATTTTGCCAAACAAAAAGATCATTAAGAATCTAACCTAACTGCTCAAATATCGGTTTTCTGGAGCTACAGGGTTTAATTGCAGGGCAAGAGCACTTGTTGAGTAAGACTTAGGGAATCTTAACAATAGGCTACCTTTATATGTCCAGAAATAATCTGCAAACATAAAACTTTTCTTGTGGAGAAATTATTTATAGGTGTCCACAGTCACCCTGAGGCTGAGGTTTCGGTAAAGGTGTAGAAGAGGGTGACCACCAGAATGAACTGTCCGAATTGGTTTAAATTTTCTACCCACTAGAACATGATATTAAACACAAAAATGGAAACGACAATGCATAGAACCTAAAAGAACCGGACAATTTTTTTTATATACTCTATTCCGCTTCACAATTTTCCTCCCGGATCCATTTTTGTTGTTTACCTCGCTGAATCCCTGTTCAAGAGACGTTTCCTAAATGATGGTAAATGCTTCCACGTATTCCTCCTCGCCATTGCTGATATATATATATATATATATATATATATATATATATATATATATATATATATATATATATATATATATATATATATATATATATATATATATATATATATATATATATATATATCAACCTCAATATTAAGGTAAGTTGTTTAACACATAAATTAACACAATAATGCATAGAACCTAACTTAACCTAACCTGACCCATACCCGTAGGTTGGGTATGTTAGGTCAGGTTCTATGCATTGTCGTTTTCATTTTTGTGTTTAATATCATGTTATTAGAGGGTAGAAAATTTCAACCAATTCGGACAGTTCCTTCTGGTGGTCACCCTCTTCTACACCTTTACCGAAGTGTCTATATAAAGATTATGCATTAGTATAAACAGTACAGCAAAAGTAATCATAATTGGCCACCAAGAAAAAATGTGGCAAGGCTGTAAATAAGCACTGTTTTTAAGGTATTTTAAAAGAGGTGACTTTTACTAGAACCTAACCTAACCTAACCAACATAAGAAACCTTCCTAACCTTCCCTAACTTCCTTGGACCATATTGAACAGAAAATATTTATTTCCAAATCTGGTAGTAAATGAAAGGAATCCAGAAAAAAAATCACAAGAAAAAGTCACAGACAAAGGGCGGAAAACTAACCTAACCTGCATTATTATTTTTTCTGGATTCCTTTCATTTACCAATTTAAGCTCTGTTCAACAGTCAAGAGTTTCTAAAGTGAAAAAAAAAGTGTGGGTCAGATTAGGTTAGGATTGGGTTCTGGAAAAATCTGAAAAGTCACAGAAAAAGGGCACGGAAAAACTAACCTAACCTACCTTAGCCACCGCATATATATATATATATATATATATATATATATATATATATATATATATATATATTGTGCTGTCAATGTGTACAAGTCATGTGACGTTTTTTCCTGACTTTATTTCCGTTCACCAATGAAACACCTTTGTTGAAGTGTCATGGTGTAATGTTACATTTTTTATGGATGTGAGAGTACACAAAATCAATATATAAGTAGGCGTTGGCAAATACTACCTACTAACTACAGTACAGCCAATTCTTCTCTAGTATGACAACTTTCCCTGGGGTATGAATGTCCGGGTGTAATACATATATTTCTTACCTTAATGTGATTGTCAACGGCTCTATAAGCAGCTGCCTTCTTAGCACTCTCCACTGAGTCCATGGCTGTGTGACCAGCTTGTGTACAGCTCTTCACAAGGTTGAACAAGGAGAAAGTTTGTGTTAATTTTCCTTTCAGATTTGGTGAGAGCTGAGGCAAGACCATGGTCCAGCACCTTCACATAGTTACCTTTACTAATTTATATCTAGTCAAACGAAAAATTAATGACTCCAAAAATAAAATAAATATTATATTGTTTATAATTATATTTTTTATCGGCATGTATTGACTAAAAAGTGAGAAACACGCTATAACACGATGTGAATCTCTATTATATAAATGTATTATCTACATCGTTTTGTTTACTTCAATATTGTGGTTCATTATAAAACAAATCCACTTTATACAGACTTATAAGTACTTAATTATGTATAATATGTATATATTATGTATTCTATCGTAAGAAATGAAAGAAAAGTGTACTGCGCCTTGAATAAAATTTGACGACATTGTTAGGAGGTGCTCTCCTGCCCACCAGGCGATGACGTCACTCACACACCACTAGGGAAACATTTATTATTATTATTAATTATTATTATTATTTGTTTTAATTATAGGGACGCAGTATTTCGGTACTGATTACTCTTTAACTGAGTAAACTGAACACTAATATTTTACTTTTTTGTATCCTGCTTGTTTGAGTCATAATTTGCTTGTATTGTAGTGGATTTCTCCCCTACAAACGCTTGTCGCTGAGTAGCCGACCCCGCAAATTCCTCAGTGTATGCCTCGTGGTCTCGGTCAACCAGCGCCGCCTTACATGACGGAGGTCAACTATTAAGCCACGCCTACCTCCGCAAAATAAGACCTGACCTCGTGGTGACCTACCTCTGTCTTCTAGCTACAGCCGCAGCCAGCAACACCACCTCCTCCGCTCCTGCCTGGCGGTCCTCGCTCCCGCCGGCGAGCATGGCGACCCACAAGCTGTCCTCCTCTGAGCATCCTCACCAACCAGCTCTCTCTACATCACGCTTGTAACCACGCTGCCACTTCCCAGCACCAAGCTGCATTGTACATCCAATACAACATGTATACAGAGAGCACATTGTGAGTTTCCTTTCTCCATCCCATCCTGAGTGTGAACCCCAAACAACCCATACCCCACAAATGGTGACCCCCGGAGATTCGCACTCACACAGGATGGAGGAGAAACTGATCACTCTCTCAGTCTTCAAGCAACATGGAAGACTGGCTTATCCACCCAGAAGCAGCTCTCATCGGCTCTACAGCTACTGTCTCTAAACCGCAGGTTAGACACCCTAGAGCAGCACTGCTTCTCTAAGCAGACACCAGCTCCTCTTCCTGCCCCAAGCACCACGTCCTACCGACCCCAGCACACCCGTCCTGCCTCAGACGCCGCCCCCGGCCCAGCAGTACCCCCTGCCGCTCCTCCTGATGCAGCCCCTGCTCCCGACGCGGCCCATGCACCTGAGTGCGGACCAACACACCCCTCTTTTCTCCCTCAGGTACTCCCTGCTACTGTCCTGCACCCTGCTGCTTTCGTGGACCCAGCTGCTGTCACGAGCCCTCATCCGCTTCTGCTGACGCAGCCCCTGCTCCTGACCCAGGCCCACACACCCCAGCAGGCGCATCTGACGACTCTGTACCTGCCGTGAGGGAAGCACAACATTCATCGCCTCCACACACCCTTTTTCTCCCTCTCTACTCCCACAGATATTGTGTATCTAGACAGTTGTCTCCTCTAGCGGCCGGCTCATCCACGCCCTCGCCGTTATGGTTCACATGTGGCATGCACCGCCCGTTCTGCCTCACATGTGCCATGTAACCCTGCAGACAACAAGTCTCCTACACCGTCTGGAAGGAAGGGGGGAGTACTGTAGTGGATACCTCCCCTACAAACGCTGTTCGTCTGTTTGTCGCTGAGTAGCCGACCCCGCGAATTCCCCAGTGTATGCCTCGTGGTCTAGGTCAACCAGCGCCGCCTTACATGACGGAGGTCAACTATTAAGCCACGCCTACCTCCGCTATATAAGACCTGACCTCGTGGTGACCCCGCTCTTTTCTACCTACACCAACCAGCAAGCAACACCTCCTCCTCCTGCCTGGCGGCCCTCGCTCCCGCCAGCGCATGGCGACCCACAAGCTGGTCCTCCACTGAGCATCCTCACCAACCAGCTCTCTCTACATCACGCTTGTAACCATGCTGCCACTTCCCAGCACCAAGCTGCATTGTACATCCAATACAATATGTATACAGAGAGCACATTGTGAGTTTCCTTTCTCCATCCCATCCTGAGTGTGAACCCAAACATCACGTACCCCACAAATGGTGACCCCCGGAGATTCGAACTAATACAGGATGGAGGAGAAACCGATCACTCTCCCAGTCTTCAAGCAACATGGTAGACTGGCTTATCCACGCAGAGGCAGCTCTCATCGGCTCTACAGCTACTGTCTCTACACCGCAGGTTAGACACCCTAGAGCAGCTCCGCTACTCTAAGCAGACAGCCGCTCCTCTTCCTGCCCCAAGCACCACGTCCTACCAATCTCAACACACCCGTCCTGCCTCAGACGCCGCCCCGGCCCAGCAGTACCCCCTGCCGCTTCTCCTGACGCGGCCCCTGCTCCTGACGCAGACCCACACATCCCTCTTTTCTCCCTCAGGTATCCCCTGCTACTGTCCTGCACCCTGCTGCTGTCATGGACCCAGCTGCTGTCACGAGCCCTCATCCGCTCCTGCTGACACAGCCCCTGTTCCTGACCCAGGCCCACACACCCCAGCAGGCGCATCTGAGGACTCTGTACCTGTCGTGAGTGAAGCACAACATTCATCGCCTCCACAGCCCTCTTCCTCCCTCTCTTCTCCCACAAATCTTGTGTGTCAAGACAGTTGCCTCCACCAGCGACCGGCTCATCCACGCCATCGCCGTTATGTCTCACGTGTGGCATGCACCGCCCGTTCTGCCTCACATGTGCCATGCAACCCTGCAGACAACAAGTCTCCTACACCGCCTGGAGGGAAGGGGGAGTATTGTAGTGGATTCCTCCCCTACAAACGCTTGTCGCTGAGTAGCCGACCCCGCGAATTCCTCAGCGTATGCCTCGTGGTCTAGGTCAACCAGCGCCGCTTTACATGACGGAGGTCAACTATTAAGCCACGCCTACCTCAGCTATATAAGGCCTGACCTCGTGGTGACCTACCTCTCTCTTCTTCTAGCTACAGCCGCAGCAAGCAACACCACCTCCTCTGCCGCTGCCTGGCGGTCCTCGCTCCCGCCGGCGAGCATGGCGACCCACAAGCTGGTTCTCCTCTGAGCATCCTCACCAACCAGCTCTCTCTACATCACGCTTGTAACCACAGACATACATTATGATGTATATTTTGATTAATACAGTCTCAAGTTATCAAAGCAGTTTTAAAATAGATGCAAATTCCATATGTTGGAGCTGTGAAGTAAGCTGCAGAATACTTCATACGATTTTAAACTCATGAAGTAAATAAATGGTATCGGTGAAGTTCACAGTAACTTTTACTCACTTTTATCCTCTTCACCATTGGTCGGCTCGTTAGCCGCTTGGGCGATCGGTTACGTCTCTGTTACGCACTGTTGGCAAGTACTGGGCTTGCACCGGCTCCTGAATGTACCTGAACCCGCTCCAGTGTTGGTCAAGTCTTGTCTTGAAAGAGCTCACACTCGGTGCCATCACAACGCTTTCTGGTAGATTGTTCCAAGAGTTCACAACTCTCACTCCGAAAAAGTTTGCTCTCACAGTTTTCTGGACTTGCGGCTTCTTCAATCTTGAGATGCTTATACACTTGTATTAGGTCACCCCTTACCCGTCTGTAGTATAAGCTAGGCAATTTCAGGCGCTCCAATCTCTCAGGGTAGCTGAGGTGCCGAAGGGCAGGCACCAGTCTGGTGGCCCTCCTTTGAACATTTTCAACCAACTGACAGTCCCTAGCATACCTCGGGGACCAGACGGGGTGACAGTACTCCAGATGGGGGAAGCACTTCACTCTTGAAGATCGTTACGAGGGACGGACCGTCTAGATATCTGAACGACCTTCTTATAAGTCCCAATAATTTTTTTGCCTGATTTACCTTCTTCTCGCAATGGCCGGACAACTTCAACTCATTGTCAACATACACACCTAGGTCCTTCTCACATTCAGTCTCAAATATGATACGGCTCCTTTCCGTTGGTACGCCCCAGGTGCATACTTTTACACTTCGTGACATTGAATCTCAACAGCTATTTCTTCGACTATTCTTGGAGCCCACAGAGATCCTTCTGCAGCTCTTCACAGTCCACTTGGTTCTTGATTTCCCGAAATAACTTGGCGTCATCGGCAAACATTTGTATGGAGGAGTGTACAACGTCAGGCATGTCATTTGTGAAACAAAGAAACAAACAACAGCGGGCCCAATACACTGCCCTGTGGTACCCCGCTTGTGACAGGTACAGATGATGATTTCGTGCCATTAATCACCACACACTGCGCACATCATTGTCATCCTTAAAAACCCCTTTAATTCATATTACACTACATAACATTCAAATCCACCGCACTTGTAGAATCTCAGAAAACGGGAAACATTGATAAAGAATAACTCACCTACTGAATGTTACTGAATTATGTGATGAATTGTACCCAACTACGATTATATAATATTAATTGTATGTACTCATTGCATTAAGGAGAACTCAAGGTATCTATAAGATGGTTGGGAGAGTCCAACCAGTACGGATTAGTGAACTATAAAGGCTAAATGTAGATCGTGTTTGAAAGTCATTGTATGGACGTCTGTGAACGTTTAGTGAACATAGTTACCACAGGTAACCGATGAAACTATAAAAAGAACATTGATTTGGAAAAAGGATAAATGTATCAGACCTATGTGAAGTGTTGGAAGTGATCCAGAAACTATACTTCAAAGGAAATATCTCGTATGCATCGGTGTGAACGTAATACCCCTCGTTATCTCGTGTGACGTATACCCACGAAATGTACAGTGATCAGAGAATCTTATGTCTGTGTTCAAGTAGTGCAATGTGTGAGAGGAGGATCCCTAATTACAGTTTTAAGTGAAGTGGATATACCCACGCTATGAACATTCGACGCGCGGCTTTTGTTTCAGAGTTAGTGTCCCTGGTACCCGGACTACAGGTTTGAGTTAATGATATCGCCCAATTAATTTCCCCAGGAACTGTCAAACCTGAGCCGTACTTTAGTATGTAATTTAGGATTTAAATATGTATTTATAAGGCATAAGGTCACAATAAACAGGAAAGTGTTCATGTAAAGACCATAAGAAATCAAAGTGAAAATTAAAGATTGGAAACTGTAGGCCTACAGTGAGAGCGGGCCGGGGGGGGTGGGGGGGCAGCGCCTTCAGTTGCGCCTACTCTCTCACCAACACAGGTCAGTGAACTTCATCGGGCTGTATTCAGCCTTAAAAAAAGACTTATATAGCAGTTATTACAGCTTAAAACTTTGCCTGATGCATAAAGTGAAATAGTAATGTGTTAGGGTGGGTGATAACGGCCCATCAGGCATTATTTCTCAGTCACACCTACTCTCTCATCAACACAGGTCCCCCACGTTTTGAACTCACCAGAACGACGGCCATTACCCCCGTGTTTGCCCCACCATGTGAGATGACTACTCACAGCTAGGCTACTCCACTGTGAACCTGTGGATTCCCGGCATACCACCACACAGGAGTAGGAATACATAATGGAATGCTTGAAAAACTCCGCGGTCGTCACTTGGAGCGACCTAGAATACCAGGCGCAGAAACAGTACTGGTATGAATACTACCTGTAGTGGAGCACTCTCCTTTACCCACCGAGGGCGGTGTGCGAACGAGGTGCCTAATATGTGAGCCTAGAAATAACAAGGGGTTCCATACTTGTAGGTGTGGAGAGTAACCGGGGTGTGGTGAGATGGTGCTACAAGGTGGTGAGATGGTGCTGTAAAGAGGTGAGTTGGTGCTGTAAAGAGGTGAGTTGGTGCTGTAAAGAGATGAGATGGTGCTGTAAAGAGGTGATGGTATGTAAAGAGGTGAGATGGTGCTAAAGATGAGATGGTGCTGTAAAGAGATGAGATGGTGCTGTAAAGAGGTGGAGTTGGTGCTGTAAAGAGGTGAGATGGTGCTTGTAAAGAGATGAGATGGTGCTGTAAAAGAGGCGAGATGGTGCTGTAAAAGAGGTGAGATGGTGCTGTAAAGAGGTGAGTTGGTGCTGTAAAGAGGTGAGATGAAATGTGAGGAGATGGTGCTAAAGAGATGAGATGGTGCTGTAAAGAGGTGAGATGGTGCTGTAAAGAGGTGAGTTAAGCTTGCAAAGAGGTGAGATGGTAAAGCAAAGAGATGAGATGGAAAGCTGTGGAAGAGGTGAGATGTGGTGCTGTAAAGAGGTGAGATGGTGCTGTAAAGAGGAGATGGTACAGAAGAGGTGAGATGGTGTTGCAAAGAGGTGAGATGTTGCTGTAAAGAGATGAGATGGTGCTGTAAAGAGGTGAGATGGTGCTGTAAAGAGGTGAGTTGGTGCTGCAAAGAGGTGAGATGGTGCTAAAGAGGTGAGATGGTGCTGCAAAGAGATGAGGAGGTGCTGTAAAAGAGGTGAGATGGTGCTGTAAAGAGGGAGTTGTGCTGTAAAGAGGTGAGATGGTGCTGTAAAGAGGTGAGTTGGTGCTGTAAAGAGGTGAGTTGGTGCTGTAAAGAGGTGAGTTGGTGCTGTAAAGAGGTGAGATGGTGCTGTAAAGAGGTGAGATGGTGCTGTAAAGAGGTGAGATGGTGCTGTAAAGAGGTGAGATGGTGCTGTAAAGAGGTGAGATGGTGCTGTAAAGAGATGAGATGGTGCTGTAAAGAGATGAGATGGTGCTGTAAAGAGGTGAGATGGTGCTGTAAAGAGGTGAGTTGGTGCTGTAAAGAGGTGAGTTGGTGCTGTAAAGAGGTGAGTTGGTGCTGTAAAGAGGTGAGATGGTGCTGTAAAGAGGTGAGATGGTGCTGTAAAGAGGTGAGATGGTGCTGTAAAGAGGTGAGATGGTGCTGTAAAGAGGTGAGATGGTGCTGTAAAGAGATGAGATGGTGCTGTAATGTACAATAACCTAGAGTGCTATATTCCAAACAGGTGAAGCAGTCTGATGTGTTGGGTGTTGTTGTAAGAAGGGGTGACTGAGATAAGGAGGTCAATGATTGTTACGAGTAATGAGTATGTTGATGACACGCAATTAATGAAAAGCGTCTGTTGTTGAGCAGTGTAACTAAAATCATAGTTGTTCTTCTGAGGAAGGCCAACTCATCTTGTATTTTGACGGGATGCAATATGTTTTATAAGGAATAAATTAGTTAAGATATGTTATTGTTTCACCCTTTTTTCCCTTATTGATTTGGTCAATGAAAAACCCAACCCAATGACTAGTTCACTCTGCCCGCTACCTAACGAGCTACATACTGTCCAGAGGGGCTCTGGTGGGAGCGACCTTAAAATTAACAATAGAGTTAATTTATCCCCTGAGAATTAGTGACCCCAGAATCGGGCAGTATACCACACACTATTTGCGGTTATGTAGAAAGTCTTCTATCCACGCTATGACATTTCCTTCGAATTCCGTACCCTTCCAATTTGATTTTCAGCCTTTCGTGGGGTACACTGTCGAAAGCCTTGGCAAAATCTAGGTATATATTGTCGATATCACCACCCCGTTCCAGAATATGGGTCCAAATATCAAATACCTTGAGCAATTGTGTTAGGCAGTATACTGCCAGATTCTGGGATCACTAATTCTAAGGGGGATAACTTAACTATAGCCTTAATTTTTAAGGTCGCTGCCACCAGACCCCCTCTGGGCAGTATGTAGCTCGTTAGGTAGCGGGCAGAGTGAACTAGGCATTGGGTTGGGTTTTTCATTGACCAGATCGATAAGGGAAAGGAGGGTGGAACAATAACACGTTTTAAGTAATTTATTCCTTTTAAAATATATTGCATTCCGTCAAAATACCAGAAGAGTTGGCCTTCCTCAGAAGAACAATTATGATTTTAGTTACACTGCTCAACAACAGACGTCTTACATTAATTGCGTGTCATTAACATAATCATTCTTCATAACAATCATTGACCTCCTTACCTCGGTCATTCCTTTCGTACACTATGACTTCACTTTATAACATCAGGCAAGGTTTTAAGATGTACAAACTGCTAGATAAGTCATTTTAGGGCTGAATAAAGCATGATGAAGGGCACTGACCTGTGTTGGGAGAAATCGAGACATCACTAAGGGCGATGTCCCGACTCCCGCGTTCCTCTCTGTCTAGGCCTACAGTTTCCAATCTTTAATTTTCACTTTGAATTCTTATGGTTCTCACATCTCCATTTTCCTATCTATTGTGACCTTATGCATTATAAATACATATCTTAATTCTAAATTACACACTAAGGTAAGGTTCTGGTTTGCTAGTTCCTGGGTAAATTCATTGGGTTATAATATCAATGCGGTATGCCCGAGGCGGCCGAGGCGCCAACCCGAACAAAGCCTAGCGTCGTATTTTCATGGCGTGGGTATACAAGATATTCTCTTTGAAGCATAGTTTCTGGATCACTTCCAACACTTCACATAGTTCTGATACCTTCATTCTTTTTCCAAATCAATGTCCTTTTCATAGTTTCATCTGATATCTGCGGAAGCTATGTTCACTAAACGTTCACAGACGTAAATAGTATGACCTTCAACCACGATCTACACTTAGTCCTAAAGTACACGTCGGATCAACTGGACTCTCACAACCATCCTATAGATACCCTGAGTTAACGGAGGACATCGTACCAGGTGGGCGGGGAATCCAGGGGGATGGCTGCTTCCAGAGCTTCTCTATGTTTGCGGCGAATTTGGGTTCTAAGCTGTAAAAGTGTTAGAGGAACAACGTAGTCAGGTGTGGCCTTGTTGCAGCCAGTCTTGGCAAGGCCATCTACTGCCTAATTCCCCAAGATACCGACATGACTGGGTATCCATAGGAATGTCACAGAACGGCCTGCATCCTGAAGTGTGGATGTTAACCCTCGTATTCGGAAGATGAGTTTATTGTCCCTGATCCAAATGCGATCCCGTCGAGAGCAGACCTGGAATCGCAGCAGACAAGCAAGGGGCAGAAACCATCTGCTTCTTCCTCAGCGAGAAGGGCAGCAAGGAGGGCTATTAGTTCAGCCTGAGTGGAGGATGCCCCATCAGAAACTCTGAGAGACAGTTTGATAGACTCAGGGGCATCAGGACGGGAGATGTAGACACCAGCCCCGGCCCTACCTGTAGCGGGGTCAACAGAACCATCAGTGTAGACCAGTGGGCGATCCTGGAGAGGTGGTATTTGCAGAGAATAACAGGGTTCACGTGGGATTTCGGGAGCGGTCCACCGAGGGCAATCACTTCAGACTCGGCACTCGAGTTTTTAATTTTGACTTTGCATAGCGGTAAAATGCATTTGGGTGTGACTTGACCTCGCTTGCAACCAGCCTCTGGAACTCCTTTTCAGCCCTTCTACACTCTGTCTTTGCTTGGTTTCTGGCTCTTGCATACATCCTCCTGTCCTGCTCATCGTTTGACCCAACCCACGTCTTGAATTTCTGAGTTTTCTTAACTTTGTCGACCGCCGCATGGTTCATGTGTAGGGATCCCCTCGTATTCCTAGAGACACTGGGTTTGGTCTTGGGTATGTATTTATCGATGAAATGGGTCACTTTACTAGTTATGATATTCAGCGTAGTGTCTGCGTTCTTGTGCCATAATGAGTCAGGCCAGTTGATACCCCTCATCTCTTCCCTCATCCCAGTGTAATTTCCCTTGTAATATTTGCACCTTGGCCTGTCCTTATCTTGAACTAGGTAATAGTTAAATCTGATTGACAACACTATATGGCGACTGGTGCCAACTGGGGCAAGGTGTTCCAGTTTGGCCACCATACCCTCCTCGTTTGTTATGATGAGGTCAAGTGGCTTGGGTGTTTGCTCCCCTCTGTAATGTGTCAGGTCTCTTAACATGTTGGAACAGAAAATTATCTCTCAGAGTTTCTACAAAAAGAGTAGCAGGGTTATATATATATATATATATATATATATATATATATATATATATATATATATATATATATATATATATATATATATATATTAAATTGACACCTAAAATATTGACTATTATACTGCCAGATTCTGGGGTCACTAATTCTAAGGGGATAACTTAACTCTATTCTTAATTTTAAGGTTCCTCCCACCAGACCCTCCCTGGACAGTATGTAGCTCGTTAGGTAGCGGGCAGAGTAAGCTAGGCATTGGGTTGGGTTTTACATTGACCAAATCAATAGTGGGAAGAAGGGTGAAACAACAAGCATGTCTTAACTAATTTATTCCTTATGAAACATATTGCATCCCGTCAGAATACAAGAAGAGTTGGCCTTCCTCAGAAGAACAACCATGACTTACATTATACTGCCCAACAACACACACCTTACACCAACTGCGTGTCATTAACACCCATACTTCATAACAATCACTGACCTTACCTTGGTCATTCCTTCTTACAATGACGACCAACACATCAGACTGCTCCACCTGTTAGAATACAGTTGGGTCTTCATTTATACGGTCAATTGAACCCGCGTTGTACCGCAAAAAACGAGAAACCCGTAAATGAAATAACAGAACATATGGGATTAATTGAAATAGAGACTGGGCCCACCCCCAAACTCCACTTTTTCCGACACAATACCGGTACAATACCTATGTTGTAGTAAAAATAACATCTTAATTTTATAATGGTATGCACTCACACATAATATAGAAGAGAAATATCAATAAGAGAATAATATACTGTACCAGGTAAAAGAAAAATCAAGGTTTAACACTTACGTCAGGTTAGGTTAGGTTAGAAAAAATCAAAGTTTAACACTTACGTAAGTTTAGGTTAGGTTAGAAAAATCAAGGTTTAACACTTACGTCAGGTTAGGTTTGGTTAGAAAAAATCAAGGTTAGGTTAGGTTTAACACTTACGTTAGTAGAAGAGATGGGTCAGCGTACGGGAATGGCGGCTGGTTCCGAGGCAGAGGGCAGATTACTGGCCCTCAAGTGAATCACCATCACTGTCCACCATAGTTGTCAGGGCCTCCCTGACAAATCCCTCAGTCACCATCACTGTCACTATCACTGGCTTGGGCTGGCTGTGGTGGGTTGCGGGCGAAGAAGTCCGTGATGTTATGCTGACGGCTAGTGTTGATGTTGTCGTGATACACCTTGATGTACGGCTCCATGGTGTGCAACAGCTGGTTATAGAAGACTTCATAGCGGTTATTGTCAGGGTCGTTGGAAAGGATGAGCTTCAGTTTCTCTGCACACTCGATGGCATCCTTAACATTACCATGCATTAACTTGTGTTCTTCTCGGGATGACGCACCGCCTGTCTCTTCACTGACGTGATCGTCTTCTAACATCTCGTCGGCAGTCACCTCAGGATCCCTTATCACCTCCATAATGTCGTCGTTGGTGGTCTCGGAGAAGCCTGCAGCTGTAACACTGTGCAGCTTTTTTGGCAAGGTCCACTGCAACAGACTGAACCTCACCAGTCACAGGTTGACTCTGCTTCCCACCTGGGATTCCTTGCAACACATGCTGCCATGCGTGACGAATCGTTGCTACAGAGAGCTGATCCCATGCCTCCACCAAGAAGTCAACAGCTTTCTTGATGTTAAATTTCTTCCAAAACTGTTTGACGTGAACTTCTTGATCCGCCAACTCTTGTTCCTCGTCCTCGTCGCTCTGGCTATCGGTGTCACCCAGGTTACGCAACTCATCCTTGGTGTTGGTACAGTCGTTCAGGAGCTTAAACTTCTTTGCAGAGAATGCAGCCTTAAAATTACATATCAACTCCTGGTCCATGGGCTGGATTAACCGCGTAGTGCTGGGAGGAAGGAAGACCACTTTTACGTTGGGGTGACAATCCAACAGTAGGGGCGAGTGTCCTGATGCGTTGTCAAGGAGCAACAAAATGTTGAATGGAACATTCTGTTGCTCGCAGAATTTCTTGACGTTGGGAACGAAACAGTCGTCAAACCAGGAGAGGGACAGAGCAGAGAGCATCCACGCCTTACGTGCAGTTAGCCAGTGGATATTTAGCTTGGTCATGTTCATGTTCTTGTAGGCGTGTGCCTTGCGGGCTGTGTGGATCACCGATAACTTGAGTTTACAGGTACCGGAGGCATTGGTGGTAAACAAAATAGTGATGTGCTCTTTCTGCAATTTCCGTCCCCGACACTTGCTGGCAGACTTGACAACGATGGTCTTGGAAGGTAGCTTTTTCCAAAACAGACCGGATTCATCCATGTTGAACACCTGGTCGTCGGTGTACTGTCCTTCCTCCATAACGTCACGTAAGAACGGAGGAAAATCACTAGCCGCAACACGGTCAGCACTCGCTCCTTCACCAGCAATGTTAATGTTGGTGATCTTGTTTCTCTTCTTAAACCCTTGCAGCCACCCAGAGGAAGCAGTGAAGGGTTTGGGCTCTGCAATTCCCATCTTACGTGCCACTGCTATGTACAGTTCACGTGCGTACTCTTGAACCGACCGCGTGTCCACCGCCATGTTCAGTCATGCCTGATGAATCAAGTAGCTCACAAGTAAATTCTCCGTCTTGAGAAGCACCTTGTTCTGGCAGTACTTCACCATAGAAGCACCTGCAGACTTTGTCATGTTCATGTGTTCTTTTATCTTGGCTGTATCATTTTTGATCGTCCGGATCGTAGATTCGTTAACACCATGCTGGCGTGCGAGATCAACCTGACTTGTTCCTTATTCTAACTCTTGTATTATATTGTATTTCACCTCGTAACTTAGGGCACGTCGTATCTTCTTTGGCTTATGGCGGCTGGGTCCAGGTAATGTAAGGTTTTTCTTTGGTGGTGGAGGTCCAGTGGAAGCCATTCTTACGAGATTAGCGAGATTATCCGAACAATAGAACACAGTATACACGGGGTGACTGGGAGGATCGTAACTGACGCGGTTAGGTCAGCGGCTTCATCCCTCCCGTGGCAGGGCACGTCATATTACATTAAACCAATCACAGCTAGTGGCGGAGGGAGGCAAGGATGCGTGGCCCAATCACAGTCCGATACGTCGTATGAAGTCACCGATAACGCAACAGAGACATACACTGCGCAACTTACTCGCGCCACTTACCCAACATGGCGGGAGATGGCGTGAGGTTTGAATCCAAAAATTGCGCTGCGCGAGAGGACCGCCAGTTGCTCTCCGCGTAAATGACCAAATTTACCGCGTAAATCAAGCATTCCGCTTCTGGCAAAGTACCGTGTAAATGACAAAACGCGTAAACGAAAACCGCGTAAATCCAGACTCAGCTGTATAGCACCCTAGGTTACTGTATAGCACCATATCACCACATTATAGCACCACCTCACCACACCCCGGTTACACTCCACACCTACAAGTATGGAACTCCTCGCTATTTCTAGGTACACATATCAGGCACATCATTCGCACAACTGCTCTTGGTGAGTAGAGAGGGGTTACTCCACAAATAACTATACCAGTACTGTTTCTACGCTCCAAGTGACGACCGCGAATCTTCTCAAACATACTATTATGTGCTCCTATTCCTGGGTGGTGATATGCAGGAAGTCCACAGGTTCACAGTGGAGGAACATAATGGTGTACAGTCACACCTCACATGGGGTGGCCTTCACAGTGTGGTCATGGCTGACGCCCAGAAGGCGCTCAGTGCGTGTCCTGTTTGGTGAGAAGTCGTGGCATCACTAAGAATAATGCCTGAGGGGCTTTCGTCACCACACACTAGTACACTATGACTTCATTTTATAAGGGTTTTAAGATGTAAAAACTGCTAGATAAATCGTTTTTTAGGGCTGAATATAGGACGATGAAGTTCACTGTCCTGTTTGGTGAGAAGTCGGGGCATCACCAAGGGCGATGTCCCGCGCCTCTCACTGACGTAGGCCTACAGTTCCCAATCTTTAATTTTCACTTTGATTTCTTATGGTTCTCACATGAGCACTTTCCTATTCATTGTTACCTTATGCCTTATAAATACAAATCTTAATCCTAAATTACATACTAAAGTAAGGATCTGGTTTGACAGTTCCTGGGGAAATTAATTGGGCGATATCATTAACTCAAACCTGTAGTCCGGGTACCAGGGACACTAACTCTGAAACAAAAGCCACGCGTCGTATGTTCATAGTGTGGGTATATCCACTTCACTTAAAACTGTAATTAGGGATCCTCCCCTCACACATTGCACTCGTTGAACACAGTCATAAGATTCTCTGATCACTGTATAGTGCGTGGGTATACGTTGTGGTGTATGGGATGTTTGTGTTCACACTCAGGATGGGTTGGAGAAAGGAAACTCACAATGTGCTCTCTGTATACATGTTGTATTGGATGTACAATGCAGCTTGGTGCTAGGAAGTGGCAGCGTGGTTACAAGCGTGATGTAGAGAGAGCTGGTTGGTGAGGGTGCTCAGAGGAGGACAGCTTGTGGGTCGACATGCTTGCCGGCGGGAGCGAGGGCCGCCAGGCAGCGGCGGAGGAGGTGGTGTAGCTTGCTGCGGCTGTAGCTAGAAGAAGAGGGAGCTGGTTGGTGAGGGTGCTCAGAGGAGGACCAGCTTGTGGGTCGCCATGCTCGCCGGCGGGAGCGAGGGCCGCCAGGCAGCGGCGGAGGAGGAGGGAGGTGTTGCTTGCTGGTTGGTGTAGGTAAAAAGAGACAGGTCACCACGAGGTCAAGTCTTTTTTAGCGGAGGTAGGCGTGGGTAGATAGTTGACCCCCGCTCCATGGGCGGCGCTGGTTGACCTAGACCACGAGGCACACACTGTGGAATTCGCGGGGTTGGCTACTCAGCGACAAACAGCGTTTGTAGGGGAGAAATCCACTACAATACTCCCTCCTTCCCTCCAGGCAGTGGTAAGGAGACTTGTTGTCTGCAGGGTTGCATGGCACATGTGAGGCAGAATGGGCGGTGCATGCCTCATGTGAAACATAACGGCGATGGCGTGGATGAGCCGGCCGCTAGAGACAACTGTCTAGATACACAATATCTGTGGGAGTAGAGAGGGAGAAAAAGGGTGTGTGGAGGCGATGAATCTTGTTCTTCCCTCACAGCAGGTACAGAGTCGTCAGATGCGCCTGCTGGGGTGTGTTGGCCTGGGTCAGGAGCAGGGGCTGCGTCAGCAGAAGCGGATGAGGGCTCCTGACAGCAGCTGGGTCCACGACAGCAGCAGGGTGCAGGACATTAGCAGGGAGTACCTGAGGGAGAGAAGAGGGGTGTGTGGGTCCGCACTCAGGTGCATGGGCCGCGTCGGGAGCAGGGTCTGCATCAGGATGAGCGGCAGGGGGTACTGCTGGGCCGGGGGGCGGCGTCTGAGGCAGGACGGGTGTGTTAGGGTCGGTAGAACGTGGTTCTTGGGGCAGGAAGAGGAGCTGGTGTCTGCTTAGAGAAGCAGTGCTGCTCTAGGGTGGCTAACCTGCAGTGTGGAGACAGTAACTGTAGAGCTGATGAGAGCTGCTTCTGGGTGGACAAGCCAGTCTTCCATGTTGCTTGAAGACTGGGAGCGTGATCTGTTTCTCCTACATCCTGTGTGAGTGCATATCTCCGGGGGTCACCATTTGTGGGGTATGGAATGTTTGTGTTCACACTCAGGATGGGATGGAGAAAGGAAACTCACAATGTGCTCTCTGTATACATGTTGTATTGGATGTACAATGCAGCTTGGTGCTGGGGAAGTGGCAGCGTGGTTACAAGCGTGATGTAGAGAGAGCTGGTTGGTGAGGGTGCTCAGAGGAGGACCAGCTTGTGGGTCGCCATGCTCGCCGGCGGGAGCGAGGGCCGCCAGGCAGCGGCGGAGGAAGAGGAGGTGTTGCTGGCTGGTTGGTGTAGGTAAAAAGAGACAGGTCACCACGAGGTCAGGTCTTTTATAGCGGAGGTAGGCGTGGGTAGATAGTTGACCCCCGCTCTGTGGGCGGCGCTGGTTGACCTAGACCACTAGGCACATACTGTGGAATTCGGAGGGTCGGCTACTCAGCGACAAACAGCTTTTGTAGGGGAGAAATCCACTACAACGTCACACGAGATAACGAGGTGTATTAAGTTCACACCGATGCATACAAGATATTTCCTTTGAAGTAGAGGGTGGATTTGAATGTTATGTAGGGTAATATGAATTAAAGGGATTCTAAGGATGACAATGATGTGCTCAGTACACTATACTGTATAGTAATTGTATTCTAAGGGGCAAAAAAGACAAACTTGAACTTGACCTTCTATGAATCCATAACATTACAAATCTTACATTCTATAATATATATAGATATAGTATAGAACTATGAAAGATCTACAATTTTTATAATTAAGCATTAGAATTGGTTAATTTGCATACACAAAGTGAAAAGTACTGTAATCAAATTCAAGAACAGAGTAAACCGAGTACAGTACAACTCAAACTGAAATGCACTTCCCTAGGCTGCATTAAACGAGGCAGCTGCAGAGAATGGAAGGGAACCGGAGTCAATACCAAGACCAGAGACATTACTGAGGACAATTTCCGGCTTGAAAGTCATGTACACGTTCCTTGACAAGAGAACGAAGTTTGAAACACTACTAAGGTTACATCATCATAACCAGTGGTGGGCACGGTTCTGCTAATCCACTAACCGCTAATTACCGAAGCTAACTTTCTCGTAAGCGAATTAGCATTTTCGCTAACTTTGGAAACCATTAGCGGACCAATTAGCTTCCGCTAAATTTAGTTGCGCTAACTTTAAGTCTGCTAGCAAAATTTATACATGTTTGCTCCTGTCTGTTGTAAGCGTGTGACACCGCGACACGTGTCTCCAACAGCTAGTCAGGCACGCTTGGCTGACTGCGTGTTAGTACGTGTAAACGTGGCAAAACATGATTTGTCGATGCCGCGCTGCAGCAGCTGAGCAGCATTGTGTAATTCCGCAGTTCTGAGTTCAGTACAGTGCACACTTTGATAAGTTGTTCATCATCTGATCTTGGCATGATGCTATTTGCTACCTATGCTATATAGTACTATAGTTTTTGGATTCGGTTATTACTTTCTGTCTTTTCGTACAGTAAATAAAGATTATCAAGTGTATGTTGAAACTTGAATGTAAACTAATGTTGAATTTCATTTGTTCATTTAATTATTTGTGTACACTTGATCATCATCTGATCTTGGCATGCTATACCTTTTTGGAAAGCTCTATGTCTAATCTACAAGACAACATATGGAAATTTCAGCTCTAGGTCTGTTTTTAAGGGTTTTAGAGCCCCCAAAAAAGAAGCTAAATTCATATAATAAAAGTCAGCGGTTAGCGTTAGCTTCCGCTAATTTTTTTCAGCTGTTTAGCGGTTTAGCGTTAGCGAAGTTAACTTTTTAGTTAGCTAACAAGGAGGGTATGGTGGCCAAGCTGGATCACCTAGCCCCAGTTGGCACCAGTCACCACGTAACGTTGTCCTTCAGATTTAACTGTTACTTGGTTCATGACAAAACCAGGCAAAGTTTCAAATATTACAAGGATAATTATGGCAGGATGAGAGAGGAGATGAGTGTACACTGGCCTGACTTATTAAGGAATAAGAATGCAGATACTATCTTGAATATCATAGCCAGTAAAGTTAACCATTCGATCGATAAAGATATACCCAAGACCAAACCCAGTGCCTCCAGGAATACAAGGAGACCGCTACATATGAACCATGTGGCGGTTGACAAAGTTAAGTAGAAAACACAGGGTTTCTTTTTTTTCTTTCTTTTATCTTCACCACTGATTGGCTCGTTAGCTGCTTGGGCGATTGGTCACATCTCTGATACGGACTGTTGGCAAATACTGGGCACGCACTGGCTCCAGTATTGGTCAAGTCTGACCTTAAATGAGCTCACACTTAGTGCCATCATAATGCTCTCTGGCAGGTTGTTCCAAGAGGTCACAATTCTCACTCTGAAAAGGTTTGCCCTCACAGTTTTCTAGACTTATGGCTTCTTCAACCTTGAGCTGTAACCCCTTGAGGGGCGGACATCCGCCAGCTAGAGGTAATTACAGTGGTCCCTCGGTTAACGAGCATAATCCGTTCCAGCAGGTTGCTCGTTAACCGAAAAACTCGTTAACCGAAACCATTGTTTCAATGGGTTTTGGGGTAATTGGTTCCAGCTCACCGAAAATTGCCGAAATTCAACAAAAAAGGTAGAAATGTACACTTACTTTGAGGTGTGTATGTAGAAGGCTCCTGGATGATGATGCTGATGTTGATGATGATGTGAATTTGAAGTGGGAGGTGGAGGAGGAGAAGGGAGAAGAGAAGGAAGTGGAGGTGGAGGAGAAGCATTTTACTGCTTCTTGGAAGGTGAGTCACCTTCCATGAAAATGTCAGGAACCTCTGGACTGACAGATTCTCCACCATGAACATCCTCTCTCCTTCCTGAAGTGGAAGGCTGAGGGCTAGCATCTTGTTCCCTCTGCCTTTTACTGAAGAAAGTGTCAATTGTGGTCTGTGGGGCATCTCTCCTCCTCATCATTAACTTATGTTTAAAGGAGACCATTGTGTCCTCAACATGACACAAAGTTAGTTCAGACTTTTCCACATCTGGGTGCCTTGAAGCCAGTTTCCTGAACTTCTCCCAGTAGTAAATGACATCTTTCAACTCTTTAGTTGACATATGGTCATCACTTTCCTTTTCTTCCTCACCATTGTCAGCCTCTAACATCTCATCCAGTTGCTTCAAGTCTTCAGGAGTAAGTTCCTCCTCATGAGACATCACAAGCTCTTCCACATCCTCCTCCTCCACTTCAAGGCCCAATGACTAACCAATGGAAACACTCTCTTGGTCCAACTCTGTTTCTTCCTCAAATCCCTCAAAATCATGGACTACTGATGGCCACAGTGCTTTCCATGAAGAATTGAGGGATCTAGTGGAGACTTCTTGCCATGATGACACAATCAATTTTACAGCCTCCAGGATGTTGAATTGTGTCTTCCAGAACTGTGCCAGTGTTAGTTCAGGATCAATGGAAGTTGCCTGATGACACTGTGGGGTTATGAGATATTGGTTCACACTCAGGATGGGATGGAGAAAGGAAACTCACAATGTGCTCACTGTATACATATTGTATTGGATGTACAATGCAGCTTGTTGCTGGGTAGGTAGCATGGTAATAAGCATTGAGTAGAGAGAGCTGGGTGGTGAGGGCACGCGGCTTGAGGGATGCCAAGGTCGCTGGCGGGAGCCGCAGCCGCACGGCTGGCGCGGAGGAGTAGGTGTTACTTGCTGGTGGCACTGGGTAGGAAAGAGGGTGGTCACAGCGGTGTCAGGCCTTATAAGGCGGGGGTAGGCGTGGGTAGATAGTTGACCCCCGCTCCGTGGGCGGCACTGGAGGAGTAGGCTGGGGAATTCGAGAAGGTTTGGTGCTTGTAGGGGAGGAATCCACTACAATACTCCCCTTCCCCTCCGGGCGTGGTGGGAGGCTGGAGGTTGGCAGAGTTGCATGCCACATGTGAGGCAGAATGGGCGGTGCATGCCACATGTGGGACATAACGGCGAGGGCGTGAATGAGCCAGCCGCTAGGGGGGAGCAACTCAGTCTAGATACACGAGATCTGTGGGAGAAAAGAGGGAGAAGGAGGGTTGTGGAGGCGATGAATGTTGTGCTTCCCTCGTGACAGGTACAGAGTCCTCAGATGCGCCTGCTGGGGTGTGTGGGCCTGGGTCAGGAGCAGGGGCTGCGTTAGGAAGAGTGTCCATGACAGCAGCAGGGTCACGACAGCAGCAGGGTGCAGGACAGTAGCAGGGGGTACCTGAGGGAGAAAAGAGGGGTGTGTGGGTCCGCGTCAGGAGTGGCAGGGGGTACTGCTGGGCCAGGGGCGGCGTCTGAAGCAGGACGGGTGTGTTGGGGTCGGTAGGACGTTGTGATTGGGGCAGGAAGAGGAGCGGCTGTCTGCTTAGAGTAACAGAGCTGCTCTAGGGTGTCTAACCTGCGGTGTAGAGACAGTAGTTGTAGAGCCGATGAGAGCTGCCTCTGCGTGGGTAAGCCAGTCTTCCATGTTGCTTATAGACTGGGAGAGTGATCAGTTTCTCCTCCATCCTGTGTGAGTGCGAATCTCCGGGGGTCACCAATTGTAGCGTACCATTTGTGGAAGTATGAGATATTTGTTCACACTCAGGAGCGGCAGCCGCACGGCTGGCGCGGAGGAGGTGGTGTTGCTTGCTGGTGGTACTGTGTAGAAAGAGGCTGGTCACAGCGGTGTCAGGTCTTATAAGGCGTGGGTAGATAGTTGACCCCCGCTCCGTAGGCGGCGCTGGAGGCGTAGGCTGGGGAATTCGAGAAGGTTCGGTGCTTGTAGGGGAGGAATCCACTACAACACCACCTAAACATTTTCTTCATGTGCAACTTCTTGAAGTTGCTGATCACATTCTGGTCCATTGGCTGTATGATTGATGTAGTGTTGGGAGGCAAAAACAACACTTTCACAAAGTCAAATTGATACTCCAAAGTTCTGACAAGTTCAGGGTCATGCCCAGGGACATTATCCATGAAGAGAAGAGCCTTTAAAGGGAGTTGGGTAGGTTAGGTAGCTCTTGACAGAAGGGCAAAACACCTCAACAGACCATTTATTAAAGAGCTGTCTTGTCACCCAGGCCTTACGGTTGGGCTTCCAATAAACTCCAAGCTTTCCTCTTACCACTTTTTGTTGTCTGAACACCCTGGGGTTCTCAGAGTGGTAGACAAGCATAGGCTTCAGTCATAAATCCCCTGAAGCATTCGCACCCAGCAATAGAGTGAGACGGTCTTTCATGGGTTTATGCCCAGGTAAAGACGCTTCATCTCTGGTGATGAATGTTCTTTTGGGCATCTTTTTCCAAAACAGCCCAGTTTCGTCCACATTGAACACTTGCTGTGGAAGATGATTTTCTTCATCCATCAGTTCTTTAAATTCCACTAAAAACTTTGCTGCCCCTTCCTTATCAGCACTAGCAGCTTCACCATGCCTAATAACACTAAAAACGTCACTTCTTTTCTTAAATTTTTCGAACCAGCCTTTGCTGGCCCTAAAATCTTCAAATTCTGTTCCTGAAGAACCATGTTGATCTGTCTTTAAATGTCCATATATCTCCCTGGCTCTTTCACAAATAAATTCAGTAGAAACTGAATCACCTTTCATCTGTTTTTCCCTAATCCAGATGAGAAGTAACCTCTGTTTCTGTAATTAGGGATCTACTTTCAACACTCTGGTAGATTTGTTTCTCACTTTCACTTCTTTAAATTTGTCTTTCTGTGCAAGAATTGTCGACACAGTTGATGTCGACATGCCATATTCATTGCATAGCGCATTTGTTCTAATGCCTTCTTCATGTTTTTTTTATAATTTCCTGCTTGGTTTGGATTGAAATCGCTTTTCTTGATCTCTTAGGCCCCATGCTGGATTCAAAAAATCTCAACACGTGATATTTTAAGTTTAAACTTGGTGTAATTCAAGATTATTTTCTTTAAAATAAGACTGCACTGCGCTATATATTGTCAATATGTAAAAGAAATTTCAAAATAACCAATAATTTGCTTGGAAACAGAAAAAAAGCATTTAATTGAAGAGAGTCTCAAGCAAGATGTTACCTCCACTGAAAAGACAGACAGACTAACGCCTGTATGGTGTGTTGGCAGGCTGGATGGCGCACATGAAACTAGTGACCTTACCTTCAATTATGTTCAATAATTGTTAAAATGACTAAAATAATTAATATTAAACTTTTAAAATTATTGAATTGTATAAACTTCTTGACATTTGCTAAAATAGTAGGGAATTTAAGCCCTAGAACCGATTAATGTACTGTATTGGCGGACTAATACTACAGCTGGTTGACCGCCAAGTGCAAGCGAAAACATGTTGAGGTCGGCTTGTATGAAACTCGTTAATCGAGGGATTGCTCGTTAACTGAAGTTAAGAATCTTATGGGAGGTAACTCGTTAATCGAAATCTCGTTAACCGAGCGACCACTGTACAGTACATTCGACTAAGTAGTGCCCCCTGAGATGTTTATACACTTTGATTAGGTCTCCATTTGCCCATCTGTAGTATAAGCTAGGTAGTTGCAGGCGTTTTAATTTCTCTGGGTAACTGAGGTTCAGTAAAGCTGGTACGTTTTCATCTGGAGGAGGAGGAAGCAATAAAGATGAATTGGGGTCTGAGTGCTGTTGAACCTGTCAGAGGCCTCTCTGGCACCAGTGTAATCACTATCATCATGGGCCATCGTTGTCACCTTCACCACCAGTCTCGGACACCTGACACAGATGACTCCAATAACTCCTCTCTCCATATGTAGGAAGATGCAGCACCACACAAGGTACAATTTCTTTAATTTTTAATACTTTTCACATAATGTTCTTTATTAAATATTTTTGTTTTAGTACATATAAAAAGAAATGCGACCTCCTCTTATAACATGAATTTACGGTATTTTTTTAGTTACTCGTTCATCTTCAAGAAAACATTTGGGGTGTTAGTCAAGGGATAACTATTCTTAGACCTTATTAACTCGTCACTATAATTCAGTTATCTTTTATATCGTCTACCATATCCCTCCTGCTTTCCACTATGAAATCTTAATAATAATGAAACAGTTGTCATACTGATCACATAACAGTGTACAGTGTATAGTATAATTACAAATAATGTACTGTAATGCTATACTGAGTCAATAGGGGGAAATATAACCAATGGAATTTTTAATAATTTATTTACATATTCCCAGAAAAATAAATTGGAATAAAAATACAGTAAATGTAAAAATAGACTTACTGTGTTTCTATTGAAGAGGCAATATACCGGTACTGTACTGTGACCTAGAATGGGCGGAACATTTGTCAAAAAATGAGATTCATATTCTAGACCAGACACTGCTGATATTACTACTGAGACAAGTCCAGGAAGGTGTGACACAACCAACACCAACCTCCATTTTCCAGTATAATCCTTAACCTGTTGGTACACATTTGTACAGTAAGATCATATACCAATACTGTACCTATAAGAGTCTGGGTTATGAAGACCTTCAGTCAGTCCTGTGTTTCATATGTAGTATTAGGGAAACAGAGAACATGGTACAGTATCCTAAACAAGATCTAATATATTGTGATTCACCTAATGGAACAATGATGCACTAACACCATGAAGTTTACATACCTTAAAATATAAATATATGTACAATTGGACATAGGGTACAAGCCTGGACATCTTTAGTAAAGTACAGTAATACCTTTACCTGATTTAAGTAGAAGACTCATTTTTTATTCATATTTTTTATATAATTATTTTATCAGTAATAAGTTTCAATAGAAATATCTGCCAATTCAAAAGATATGTAGCACTTTTATATAATTATTAATAAATGCAATTTATGAACAGTGTATGTTAAATCTTGGACCAATATCACAATATTTCTACATAACTATGTACTGTACTGTACTCCTAGGGGTCCCTCAGTCAGTTAGACTTGTTAATGGGAACCTAAGTATTTGAGCCTCACTTTGATCCTCAGTATTCACTATTCCACCACATATTGTAACAGGTGCAATTGTTCTATAATTTTCATCGTCTTGGTATCCATCCTTCTATACAGTACAAAGTTATTTCAGTCTACAGATCTGCTCTATCAACTCTCCACACACTTCCAAATGAAACAGCTGCTTGTACATATTAAAAGCTTTGTTATCATAAGCATTTAATAGTAAAATGTTTGTTCATTTAACCTTATTTTAACCAAAATCCTAACTGTATGTCCCTTAGTAAAAAGGAAACATTGGAAGTACTGTACATTTAAAAAAATACTGCAATACACATAAGCAGTTATTTTATATTCAATGCAAATTATATATTCATTCTCATAATGCTAATTCTTGGTCAAGCTAGTGTTGTTAACTTGGGAATAGAGAGTATAGTCTACTCACTCGAAGCTTGCAACTGAGGCCGAGGGACAGTTTGTAACAAGGCAGCTGATTGGCTGGTGGACAGACACACAAAGAATCACGACAGGTCTTCAATATTTAATCTATCGTATTTATGTTCTGATATTTTAAGGTACAGGTATAGTAACTATTATGTTGATCTCTGATAATTTCTGCACGTGAGGAAGCAAAACTTAGCATGTGAAACACTGGTAATAAAAATATCACAAAGAGAACACAAACATGAACAAATTCTAGGACATAAACTCCTCACCACGTGACGTCATGCAGCTTGGTACAGAAATTATCAGAGATCAACACAATAGTTACTATACCTGTACCTTAAAATATCAGAACATAAATACGATTGATTAAAAATTGAAGACCTGTCGTGATTCTTTGTGTGTCTGTCCACCAGCCAATCAGCTGCCTTGTTACAAACTGTCCCTCGGCCTCAGTTGCAAGCTTCGAGTGAACAGACTATAGTTGCCTTTAATATACAAAGATATTTTAAATAAGATCTGTCTCCATAAACACATATATCCTGGCTAGGCTGCAGTTCCTCTGAATGTGCCTCACAGTTTGACTATGTTTAGAGCCATGAAATCACTACTATGAAGGATCACAACATGAGTCAAGCAGCATTAAGGCCTGCTGTTACTTTATAATCTTGTATGATAAGAATTACATGAAAATCACTAGAAAAATAAAGACAATCAGTACAGGTACCTAAATTTGTCCCATCACCCTCAAAAGGTTCAAATGTCCATTATGAACTCTTTAAAAGTCTTCAGCAACAAACCCAGACAATATTCCATCATTCATCTAAAATACTTGGGGTCAATTGGTTCTAAATACTCTCACTGAAATAATCTGGTTAAATAACACAACACCATACACAATGGATAGTGTGATTATTATCCTAATACTGTACTTCAGTAGTGCTAAACAAACCTCAAAATAATCCACCCTCGGACAGATCCATATCATTACACACCGCATAAGACCATGGAATGATTACTCAACAAACCCACTAAACTGCACATCCCACTTGTTCCCTGTAACTTGTTCCCTACATTTGCAATAACATGAATGCCCTCACAACAATTCTGACAGCAATAAAGCCATCAACACTCCCACACCATGCGCTCATCAACAAACCATACTGCACAAAAAACATTAAACACATCTTGCAAATTTCCTCTCAAGTAGCCATGCATCCAGCACCAAACATTTTCCAACAATATTCTCTAAAGATACCAAAATCCAACTCACATCAAATGTGCTCCAACATCCTACAGTACATAATACAGAACAAAGACTACACCAACACTGCATGACAGCATCTTCTTCCACAGCTACAATAACACTTTTTTGTAAATGACACCTCCACACAATGACAAAGCACTTCCCACACAGACCCACCTTGACATGAGAGGTACTTAATTCCTAGCATCAGCCCAGCAATACAACCACCCTTTCAACTACAGTTCAGCCACTCTCCCTCTCAGACACAAAAAAGGAACAGTACTACTGTACACACATATCCCGAACAACCTGCCACCCCTCCCCCAACACCCATAAACATATAACATCTGCCTCAATCAACAAACTATAAACAAATCCCATTTTTAAAGCTCCAGCACAACTCTCACAATCCACTTACCACACAAATAAGAATTCATTTATGGAACTGATGCACACAAAATCCCTTCACACACCAAATCCAAAACACACCAAATCCTCTCTGTACAAACTGTTATGCAAACCCACACACCACAACCATCTTAGAGTTTCCTTCTCATCCATAACACAATACACACAACTTAATCAATCTAACCTTCATATGAGATCTCTAGGAAAGACTGGTAAAGTTGCTGACTTCCTGGAGGCTGCCAGGTTCAAGAAGAATTCATCTGGGGCAAAGCAACAACCCCATCAAACCTTAGGTGAATAACATCTGACAAAACACTTCCCGTGTTCAACTCTGTGGTGGGTTGGAAAATAAAGAGAATAAGTAATTGTCAGTGACGATGAGTGCCGTTAAGTCACCATCCCAAAAGGGTCAGCAACGACTGCATATTTTACACCAAAAAAAGGACATGATTTTTTATGGGTGGTTTTACATAAAGTACATTGATTTAGTGAGGATAGAAAGAAATTGGTGACTGAAGTAATGATGAGTGAAAGTTAACTGGATGTCCTAGCACAGAAAAACAAAGTGGAAGGACAAAACAGAAGACTGCTGGGTACATGTGAGTGGCATATAGTCAGGAGTCTCTGAAAGGGTAAGAGCAAATGAGGGTATTGGGGGTCAGTTTCTAGCACAGAAAAACAAAAGGGAAGGACAAAACAGAAGACTGCTGGGTACATGTGAGTGGCATATAGTCAGGAGTCTCTGAAAGGGTAAGAGCAAATGAGGGTATTGGGGGTCAGTTTCAAAATATTATGGATCAGACTAAAGGTGGAGTATGAGAGAGACAAAGCTATTGTAAGTGCATATATATCTCGTGGAATGAAAAAGAGAGAAGGAACCAGATACCAGGTATGTTTTCAGAAGAACCGAACAACTGCACTAAAAGACACAATAAGACAGGGATGAGTGGATAATAAGACATTAATACAATTTTGGGTAAATGTATAGAAATGGGAGGAAACAGAAATAAGGAAACACGGTTAGAAATGTACATTGAGAGAGGATTGACAATAGGGAATCCATGAGTTTACTGGAGGCACGACAAGTGAGAAGAGGAAGGGTTATTAGAAAATGTACCGGCAAACGGAAACGGAAGATAACGGATGTAAACATACTAAGAAGAGATGCACACCATACTAGAGTTTGAGTAGAGAAAGTAGCAAATGGATCGGTGAGGGAAAACAAGTCAAGGAAATGAGAAAGGTTATTACAGTTGACAAGCTGATAAAAATATGGCTGAATGATTTAAAAAGTACTGAAACATGTGGTTCCAAATAAATACAAGTGTAGTAAGAAGGAGTGAAGAGTAGTGTAGTTTAATGGTGTAATTCTTAGATAGTAAAGAGTGATGAAAGAAAGACATCCAAGGATAGTGAAGAGAAAGGAAGCAATAGGAGTACAAATGCTAAAGATAAGTAGGTAAAGGTTGGAGAGAGAGAGAGAGAGACACTCACAAGGTTTTAAGGAGAATAAAAAGTTGCTTTAGAGGAACTCAATAATGTGAGAAATCCAAAGAGAAAAAATTAAAATGATAATTGAGAATATATGATAGACAGAGAGGCAGTAAAAGGGGGTCCGACTAATTACCCAAAATACCCAAATGTACGAGTCAAATAATGGTCCTACATGAATAAATCGGACTGCCAATCACTTCTCGACTAGTATTTGGTGTCACAAAGTAAAAAAAAATTGGAAAACGTAATTTAATCTGAGTTAATTGATCGCGTGCATGTACCGAGGGAGCGAGTAATTACCCAAATGTAGCCGCAATGAAGTCAAATGATGGTCCTACAAGAATAAATCGGACTGCCAATCACTTCTCGACTGGTATTTGGTGTCACGAAGTCACAAAAAATTGGTAAACTTAATTTAATCTGAGTTAATAGATCGAGTGCATGTACCTAACCCAACCTAACACAACTCCGATTAAATTAAGTTTATCAATTTTTTGTGACTTTATGACACCAAATAATAATCAAGAAGTGATTCACAGCCCGATTTATGCTTGTAGGACCATCATTTGACTTCACTGCGACTACATTTGGGTAATTACTCGCTCCCTCGGTACATGCACGCGATCTATTAACCCAGATTAAAGTAAGTTTTCCAATTGTTTGTGACTTTGTGACACCAAATACTAGTCTAGAAGTGATTGGCAGTCCAATTTATTCATGTAGGACCATTATTTGACTTCATTGCGGCTACATTTGGCTACATTTGGGTAATTAGTCGGACCGGTAAAAGGGAGATATGGTAAAAACTTAGAACACTTTAATGTAACAAATGAGAGAGAGAGAGCTATTCTGCTTGGGATATGAGGAACTGAAAATCATTAAAGTGACAGAACAAAATACAAAATTCCCAACAACCTATAAACTGTAAGCTAAAGAGTAATATTAATACTAATAATGTATGGAGCTAGATGAACAAGTATAATGCAGTACATTCAATAATTAAATGTTCCTTTGTATGCCATTCAAGCATCACAGAAATAAGACAAAATTCCATCAACAATTAAAGACAAGCTGTAAGACAGATCTTTAAAATATTTATAAGATATGAAAATTGTTCTCTATTTATGTACAATACAATACAATAAAACTCTTATTATAAAGAAGATTTAGTCACATCTATTCTCCTTTAAATGTGGGACAACAATACACCCACCATGCAGGGTAAGGTATTCATTATAAGTACTGTACTGTTATCTAAATTCTTTACATATGGTGCTTATGAAGATTCACAAATTGAAAACAAAGATACTGTATTAGACAAACAAATAACTGGGTAAACTCTTTTTTTTAAGTTTATAAACAAAACTCATTTAATGTATCTAAGAATTTACTACTGGTACAGCAACATAAAAAAATACATCTTACATAACAAATACAATACATGAATTAATGACAAGACCTTTAATATACATCTGTCGTGTGTATGTCACCTGCATCTGTCTATCATCATACGACATACTGAAAACATTGTTACGGGTATCTCTGTATATGAGTGTAACTTATAAATTAATTTCAAGCATACAAGAGAGTATGGCAGAACAATACATGTCCCCTACAGATCACAGCTATACAATGCAGCATGGCAGGTCTGGTCAATCTTCCCAGACCAATAATCTGTCATTTTGATTCTTATTAAACCAGTAGCCAACAGTCCTCTTCAAATTTCAAAATACTGTTTGGTTGTAAAGGAAAATTTGTTGCTTTATATAAACAAAACTTTTAGATGAAAGTCTTTCACTGTGCCAACCAGATATTACCTTTGATTACCACACATGTACCATCCCCAGACATTTCTCTGAAATAGTGTAATATATCAGAATATTACCTCTGCCATTTTTGTGTAATATATCAGAATATTACCTCTGCCATTTTTATTTTATGTGTACAGTATTATTCCATTAAAGTTTATTCAATTTTCAACAAATTGGGAATCATCACGCAAAAAAAATGGACAGAGCAACTGATAATACAGACAGACAGATAGAGAAGCAGTCCTATGATCCCCTTCTGTGAAACAAGTTGGGGATAATAAAGAGAAATATTCTTAAGCAAGAAACTATGAATGTTGGAGTTACTGTAGTGTATTGTGTACAGTATGAAGCTTGAGAACATTGCAATATTTGTACAGAAAGCAATATACAAATTGCAGGTGTTTTCTTTTGTTATAACAAAAACAGTTATAATGCAAGACAGATTTTCCTCTTTTACATTATTACAGCAGCTTTTCTTGTAGTAGGTAGGGCTACTTGGATCAAAGTAAAAAAAAAACTACTGTACTGTGTGAAGATTCAACTCAACATGTACAACTAAACTGGGGAAAGACACAAAAAATGAAAATTAAGTACAGTACCTGTACAGCTGGAAGATACCTGCACGCAACCTTGTAAGAATACATCATGATAATTTCTTCATAAAATGGAACATAACCCCAAACCTTGTAAAGCATTCATTGCAAACTACGTACAGTATACTGTATACATTTAGCCAAAATCCTGTTAAACTTAAAAGATACTAAAAGAAGCAGCTGTCAATCACAACCAGACAGCTTCCCTATTGACAAGCCTAATGAGACTTATGTACAACCTAGATTAGCGTTACTCCTCAAACCATTCATTGTACTGTAATGAACTCAATGCTCTGGACAGTCATTGTACAGGGTCATTATTTATTCAAAAACCTAAAATGATTACTGTACTATATTTTAGGAAATGCAATAAACATGAACCTAAAATGATGTGATCAGACTTTATTTCTACTGAATTTTAAGGCCCTGTTTATTACACTTTCTAAAATATAGTAATCATTTAGTTTAAAACTTCAGACTAGCTTAAAACAAAAAATATTCTTGAAAATTGGTTGAGATAATTACAAAATCTTATATGGTAATCCATGTACTACAAACATATAAATTTCTTCAATATTTCACAACTTCACACATACCAGATTTTCCTCTCTCTTTTTGTGATAACTTGGGTGGGACGGAAGTATGTATGGAAGGCATGACAAGATGCAAATCATTATACTGTACCGTACTCGCTTGTACTGTATATATAGTGGGGACATAAACAAAACACTGGGGTTATATTTCTGACACAACCTCATACACTTCACTTAGCTTGTAAACCTTGTAGAATAATCCAAGGAATTCTATAAAGATGATTGAGAAAAATTTCATAACATGGGAATGTGGAAGGTTACAATTTCCATAAGTCACAGGAAGTCCAGCTTAGACAGGGATCTGTTACATTTTCATTCTGAAATACAGTTTACATTCTGACACAAACTGTGATAATAAAATCTAAAAAATATTTGGTTTCACAATCATAATGACTCTAGCTAATGGTCACCTTGCTCTGAAATGATGTAACCTGGTGAGGATTTCCCAAACAATTAAGTCAATTAGTGACGAGGTGTTCTTTACCAACACTATCAATGATCAACCAGAAGAAAGGTCAGCACACTGACCTAACGGCTGGAGAGTCACCATAACGTGTGACAGGCGTTATCAAAGCTGCTTGGAATAAACATTTCCTCTACCATTGTGGGTTTTTCTCATATGTTGATATAACTTCTTAGCCTATATTACCAAAGACCTAACATGATATATTTTGGTATGTGTGTCCAACCAAAGAATTCATGATGATGGTTCTGGTATAGAATCAACTACAGTAGGTTTGGCATACGTATGCAAGTATGATGCTTCTGACACTACTCCAGGTTACACACAATTTCTATCCTTGGATGCCTTTTCCCCTTTGTTGCCCTTTTAATTCTCAATTTCAGAGCATTCATTAGTAAAATTATCATGTGTTCCAGTTCCACAGGACTCATGGGTTCATCTAGATTGTATCTCAGCTGAAAATTGTCAGGGACCCAGAACTGTGCATTCCCAAGTGCTCTATACATATATGTACCTGTACTGCATATACACAGTACTGTATAATATACTGCATAAATGTATACAACATATTTATATAGCACAAGGTTAGAATTGGAATAAATTAACAATAACTACAATATATAAGAATACAGCAGCAATATAACATACTTGGTTACTTAGTGTTAATCAAAAGTTAACTCTTTACCTAGAACACATAACATGAAATGATAACACAGAAAATAAGACAAATAAATATTTTACCTAATTTGATTTAAGAACATAAGAACATAAGAATGGAGGAAACTGCAGCGGGCCTATTGGCCCATAATGGGCAGTCCCGTTTATGCCCAACCCCTATCACTCATATATCCATCCAACCTATGTTTGAAGCTATCCGGCATATTCGATTTAATGATGTTTAGTAACTTGTTCCAGTCATCCACTACTCTATTTCCAAACCAATGTTTACCTATCCCACGCCTAAATCTAAATTTGTCAAATTTAACACCATTGCTACGAGTTTGCTCCTAGTTGGACAGTTCAGTGTGAGTAATTTAATATGACCCTACATCAGTATTTTCCTTCCAAGACATTAGGATTCTGTTTCATGATTTTGACACACATATATATGGTAGAAACTGAAGTGCTTATGGTATACCTACAGGGGGGAGGGGGATTATGTCCAATTTCATTGACTTCACACTGTTGATACCACATATTTCAATTATGTACAGTCACTCAAAAGACTATCTGTATTTGGGGGGAGTCGATGAATTTCAGAATGAACACTATGACTCCTGCTGTCTTGTTAGGCCTACAGTAAATCTGATTAGACCACTGTATAGTATTTGTTGAGCGAGTGATGTTCTTTTCATGAGATTTTTTATGTAATTTTACCCATTACTTAAGAGGTGTACTTACATAATTTTACCCATTACCCTCTAGTATCCCCATTAAAGATACTCTACAAAAAAGTTCACATAAATGAGTGTAGGTAGTGAGGAGCAACACGCTAATGCTATACATATGAAGGCAGGCAGTCTTAAATTCGCTGGACACGTACTGTCATGGCTGACGGAAGAGACGAGCAGGTCGCTTACTAAAATGACGGAATTGGGTGGTGGATACAGCAGACACAGCATGTAGCCCAGGGTACTGCTGGAGGACTGTTGTTGGATTTGGAGCTGTCTAGCAGCAGTGAATGTGAAGAAGAAGGGCCATTTAAAGTTGTTAATAGCAAAAAGAAGAATAAAAGGAGGAATAGAGATGGCACAAGCAGTGGAGATAATATTTCCCACTTGGTGGATAAGCGAAAGAAAATTGATGGTGTGAGTCATTCTTCAACTATGATCAGTACAACGAGTGTAAACCCCATTGATGGTTTAGATGGCAGCAACTCATCAAGGAGGCCACGCCTTTACTTCCCCAAGAATAATGGCATGGATTTTCATGATAAGGTAAAGTGGTCAGTTAGACTCGCTAAGCGCCATCAAGGGTATCAAGTGCTCTTTAAAGAAGGTAAACATATTCCTTATATTACTGTGAAGGATGAGGAAGCTGTTAGATATCTAACTACAGAAGGTTTTGAGAATGTAGTGATGGAAAAGCCTGTGGAGTCCATTGTACGAAGATCATTCATTTTGATTATCCTGTTTACCTTGACCCCGAGGATGTGTTGGCTGACGATAGATTTTTTTGGGCCAAGAGACGTGTAATTAAATTTGATGGAGAACTAGTACCTAAGCCGCAGCTAATTGCGCTAATCAAAGGTCCACCGCCAGAGAAGGTTTTTGTGAGATGTGTGGGATATAAACGGGTTGCTGTCTACAATGAATCTCCAGTAATATGCTATAAGCGTTGCAAGTGGGGGCACATGGCGTGGAAATGCCATAATGATTTTCGGTGTAGATTCTGTGGAAAAATGCATGAATCTAAGGTATGTGGAGATAAAATTAAGGCAAAGGAGAAAATTACACCAAAATGCTGTAATTGTGGGGGGGTTCACAATGCCAGCTTGTGGGTGTGTCCTAAAAAACCGAAAGTTCAGCAATTGCAATCACGAGCTCAGTCCACTAATCAAGAGGATAAAGGTGACGCTGTAAGGAGTGATGTTGCAGGGACACCAAGTGCTGTAAATGTGTGGGAAAAGCGTATGGAAATACGTAATGCAGCAGCACAGAAGGACATAGGTAATGGGGACAATAACCATATAGCCCCTAACATTCTAGTGGAACTCTGTAAGGAGATTGATGAGCTCAAACAAGCAGTATTGGATATCAAGAAATGCTTGGTGAATCTTGTGCCATATAGTGATGTTGCTCTTGTTAATAAAGATAGTTCAAAAGAAAATGAAACATTAGTAGAGATGGAATCAAATATTGTGGATAGCAATCTAGAGCAAAATAGTTATCATAGTCAGATAGGAAATAGAGTTGGTTTGGTTTCTAAAGAGAATGTAGTAAACAAGGAAATGCTTGGTGACCTGACAAACATTCTTGACTCTGTTTTGGAATATATGGAAAATCCAAGGGACGACGTCAAAAAGAATGTTCTTATTTCGGTGAAGAATATGAGAAGGAAAATTTATTCTCATGGATCATAATGTCAGCTTAATTTCCTGGAATGTTAATAGTTGAAAAAAAGGTTAACGGATCTTCATACATATGTTCATTCTAGTAGTATTGATGTCATAGCTTTGCAAGAGGTTGGGACAAATGGAATATCTTTGCAACTAAGAGGTTATCAAAGTTTTGAATTACCAGCTGATTTGACTGTAAATTGTAGAGGTTTGATGACTTATATTAAAGATGATATTCCAGCATCTTTTCATTCCGCTCTAAAAATAAACGGTACCGAGTATTTGTGTGTTAGTATTACGCTTCAAGATGCTGCACTGTTCATTCATTATTAATGCTTATGTGCATGCTGATTCATTGACAGTTGATGATCTGCCGGATATTATTTTTGCTGATGATTGTTTACTAATTGGTGATTTGAACGCTAGGCACATCAATCTTGACAGTAGAGGTTCTCAAAATCACAATGGAATGGTTCTGAAAATATCTTACTCTATAGAACAGAGGTAAATTACCCCAAATGGGGTAAATCTAAAATTTTTGGGGGTAATGCATGCGGTATGAGAGACACTTCTATCAGAGCCTCAGTTTACTCCGCATTGTTAAAAAACGTTTTCTTTGGCATGGTGAGTGACGTCACTAAAGTTTCTAGAGGTCGTCAGATATCACGTTTGTTTCCATCTCATGGTGTAATTGTAAGTTACCCTTCCGTCGAGTGTAAACACATCTGACTGGATCCTACTCTAGCAGTTGATTTGTGTTGATTTCTGAAAAACGGCTTATTTCTGGGATGAACCGTAAGTTTTACTGAACAAGATGTAAAACCATGTATCTGAAATAAGAAGTTATTGATTTTCGAAAGATTACTGTAAAGAGCGGTACAAAATGTTCCTAAAACATCAGGTAAAAGATGATCGTATGTCATTATGTGTGACCTTGAGGATGAAATAATTTTCTCAATCATTCCTTCAGTTCCTGTCGTGAATTTCACAATATTCAGAAATTTTTTTTATGTACTCTATTATAAACAGCTATATAAAACTAGTGATTTATCTTCCCAGACTTAGTATCTTGTATATATAAAATCAGGAAACTATTTTTAAAATGATTATTTCCAGTATAATCCAAACAAATTTTAGCTGCCGTGTATATAGTGGAGTTACCCCTTGAACTATTTTTTACGATGGGGAACAATTATAAATTAGGAGTCGGTATTGAAATTCTCATTACATTAAGAAAATAAAACTAAATAAATAACAATTACATCCCAGAAAACTGGGATTCAAAAAGGTGGGGAAATTTCGCAGTTACGGCTTTTCATAAGGAGTGATAGGAAGTGGACCTGTTGTGTTATAATTATATCTTTTCTGCTTTATTCAGTCATATCTACAGAAGAGTAAGAGTACACTAGTACAGTATAATACTACAGAAACATAAGTCAAACGAAATATTGACAGGTGTGTACACATATGTCTAATTTTTTTTTTCAGATGGCATCAATGAGGAAAAGGACATACCAGGCAGAGTTCCTCAATTATGGCTTCACAGAAATAGAGAACAAAGGACAAATGAAGCCACAATGTGTCGTCTGTTTGAAAGTGCTGACTACAGAGTCTTTCAAAAATAATCAGCTGAAGAAACACTTGGACAATTTGCACTCACATCTGTCTTCCAAACCACGGGAATACTTTGAGAATTTGGAAAGAGCTGTCAAAAGGCAGAGATTGGATAGCAACAAGAGAGCAACATTTGATCAACGTTCAGCATCAAAAGCTAGCTTTGAAGTGGCCTGGTTGATTGCTCGAAACAAGAAGCCGCATACTATTGGCGAAGAATTAGTCAAACCTGCAGCTGTGGGAATGGCAGAAATCATGTGTGGGCAGAAAGAAGCCATGCAAATGGGTTCAGTGCCTTTGTCTGCAAGAGTTGTGAAAGAGAGAATTTCCATCTTAGCAGAAAATGTGAGAGAACAAGTGATTTCTTCAATAAAAGAGACCAAAGATTTTGCTATTCAACTTGATGAGACTACAGATGTCAGTAGCAATTCGCAGCTGATGGTATATGCTCGACACAGGGGTTCTAATGCAATTGAAAAAGAAATGTTGTTATGTTCTCCTCTTGAGTTGAGATCTCGTGGAATTGATGTCTTCAACAAGGTTGATGCACACTTCAAAAAACCAAGTGTTGATTTGAAGTGGGAAGACTATATTGCTGTGTCTGTTGATGGAGCTCCAGCCATGTTGGGTCATGTCAGTGACTGTGACTTTGGCCAAAGAGCAGAATCCAAAAATTGAGGTTTCCCACTGTATGATACATCGCCAGGCATTGGTTGTGAAGCAGTTGGAACCAGAACTGGAAGCTGTCATTAATGATGTGATCAAGATTGTCAATGCTGTGAAAGGGCATGCACTAAACACATGGCTGTTTCGTGATTTATGTGAGGATGGGGAGGCTGAATATTCAGGCCTCCTTTTTCACACAGATGTGAGGTGGCTTTCACGTGGAAATGTCCTGGTGATCAAAAACATGCCCTTGCAGATAAGTTCAGAAACTCCACTTGGCTTGCACTTCTTGCATATTTAGCTGACATTTTTGGGCATGTGAATGCATTGAACAAGGAATTGCAAGGAAAATACATGAGTGTCATTTTAGCAAGAGAAAAAATTTCGGCATTTGGATCAAAGCTTCTGTACTGGAACCAGAAAGTGAATAAACACAAGATAGCTGCCTTTCCAAAGCTAGCAGCGTTTTTGGAAGGTTGTGAATATTTCAGTCTTGGTGACATCAAGGAGTCAGTTACAAGGCACCTGACCAAACTCAAACAGTGGTTCTCTGATTACTTTCCAGAGCTTGATTCACATACTGTCAGTTGGGTTGTGAATCCCTTTAACTGTGAACTTGTAGATGTGCCTGAAGAGCCTGAAGGATTGGCAGAAGCGCTTCTTGAACTTCACTCCAACAGTGGAGCACGCATGGAATTTCAGAACAAGGCAGATGTCTCGTCTTTTTGGATGTCAAAAGCTGCAAAGGCTTTTAAAATTGCACATTTATAAGCGACAAAAATGATGCTGCCTCTTGCAACAACTACCTTTGTGAACAAGGATTATAATGATAAGATTGTAAAGGGGTGGAATAAGTTACTGAGGAAATGTCATAGTAAGTGGAGTAAAGATCCTAGCAATGAAAAAACCGGGAAACTCTGATTGAAGTGGCAGAGTGTACAACAGAGTTAAATCAGAAAGCCAGAAGTATGTATTGGAGTGGTTTTTTGAGAGAGATTGCTCAATCAAAATCTTTGAATCAGGTTTGGGATGGTGTGAATAGGGTAAGAGGAGTCAAGAAGAAATTTAATGTTCATCCCAATCCAAATGCCAGCTAATGAACTAATGAATAAGTGGGCGTATGCATCTAATTATGACTGTCTCCCAAGTACAGTGGCCCTCGGTTATCGAACTCAATCCGTTCCAGAAGGTCGTTCGTTAACCGAAACGTTCGTTAACCGAAACCATTGTTTCAATGGGTTTTTGGGTAATTGGTTCCAGCTCACCGAAAATTTCCTAAATTCAACAAAAATGGTAGAAAGTTCACTTACTTTGAGGTGTGTATGTAGAAGGCTCCTGGATGATGATGATGATGATGGGATTTAGAATGGGGGTGGAGGAGAAGGAAGAAGAGAAGGTATTGGGGTGGAAGAGAAGTCACCCCATGGTGCCATTTCACCCATAAAATTTTAGCTCTCTGGTTTAATTCAAGATTATTTTCTTTAAATCAACGCTGCACTGCATTATATATTGTCAATATATAAAATATATTTCAAAATGACCAATAATTTGCTTGGAAACACAGAAAAAAAGCGTTTAGTTGAAGAGAGTCTCAAGCAAGATGTTACCTCCAGTGAAAACAGAGAGAGACTGACGCCTGTTTGCTGTGTTAAGAGGCTGGATGCCGCCCATTAAACTAGTCACTTTACCTTCAATTTTGTTCAATAATTGTTAAAATGACTAAAAAATTGAATATTAAACTTTTAAAATTATTGAATAGTATAAACTTCTTGATATTTACAAAAATAGTAAGGAATTTAAGCCCTAGAACCGATTAATGTATTGGCGGACTGATACTAAAGCTGGTTGCCCGGTCAGTGCAAGCGAAAACATGTTGAGGTCGGTTCGTAAGAAGTTCGTTAAGCGTTTTTTTCGTTAACCGAATTGAAGATCCTTATGGAAGGCAGTTCGTTAATCGAAATTACGTTAACCGAGGTGTTCGTTAAACGAGGGGTCACTGTAATGTTCAGATTTGCTTGAGGAATTCAAGATCAATGAGGCGAAGGTTGGTGAATATCCAAAGTACTCTAAGTGAGGAAACCTGTGTTCCTTTTACTAAGGATAAAATTCTGAATGCTGTAAAGAAAGGGATGTCTAGTGCTCCTGGCAGGGATGGTCTAACTTATGAAGTTATAAATTATCTTAGAAGTATGGAGGACAACCCAATTCTAGATCTCTTAATTTGTCATGTGAAAATGAAAGACTGCCAGTGAAATGGAAAATGGCACTCAATGTTCCTGTGCCTAAGGGTGATAGTGAATATAGACCCATATCCTTAACATCTTGTCTATCTAAAATGATGGAGCGAATGGTATTAAATAGATTATTGTATAAAATTGATGGTTTCTTGTATAGTAATTTGTTTAGATTTTTAAAGGGTAAAAGCACTACAGATTGTGTGATTAAATGTCTTAGTAATGCTAATGTCAACTGTAGACTGTTTGTAGACCTTAACAGTGCCTTTGATAAGGCAAGTAAGGAAGTGATCTTAGAAAGTCTTGTAAGTAAAGGCATAAAAGGGAAATTATTGATGTGGATTACAGATTACTTAACTAACAGGAAAGCGAGAGTCTGGTTTCAAGGTCATGAATCAGAAGAAAAGAGTCTAGGGTTGGGTACCCCACAAGGTGGCATTCTTAGCCCTATGCTTTTCAATATTCTTATGGACAGAATAGCTAGTTACAAATTCCAGGGCGAGTCCCAAGTAATCATTTATGCTGATGACATTCTGATCTGATGTAAGAATGAGGAAGATATGTCTAGGGTCATTGATCAGCTGCAGTATCTTTGTCTCTCCTTGGGACTGGTCATTAATTAAAATAAAACCAAATTTCAGTCAAGGGCAGCAAATGGAAAAGAATTTTGGCTAAATGGAATAAAATTGCAAAAAGTATCCAGTTACAAATATCTGGGAATGTTTGAGGGTATAAATAAAAATGTTAAGGATCATATTACTTATGTCAAAAATATATGTACAGCTCGGCTAAAACCTCTGAAAGTTTTGTCAAATAGAGCAAATGGTGTTGGTATACCAGTTTTAAGATCTATGTACTTAAGTACAGTTAGTGGTATCATTGATTATTCAGCTCCAGTTCTAGCTTCTTACTCAGGAAAAGATCTTAGGCCACTAGAGCTTATTCAGAATGAAGCAATGAGGATTGTGCTTGGTTGTCCAAGGACAACAAGAATAGAGATTATGAGGATGGAGCTAAATGTCCCGAGCATAATACACAGAATTAGGGAGTTGACTGTCATTTCTACTCTAAGGCTTATTAGGCGTGGTGGTGGGTATCTGAAGTCTGCTGTTTATAAATTTACTAATGCAATTACTAGTAATTTTAAGATGAATACTTATACTAAAAAACTTTGTCAGATGTTGTGTGAATATAATATTGTAGATTTGTGTGTACCTTTGCCAAACAAAGTTTATTTGAAACCTTTGTTCATGGAGAGTGTATCTGTAAGAATGGATAAGCTAGAGTTTAAAGAAAAAAATTTAATCCTTTTGAGTTACGACAAATATTCCTTGAGAAAATATCTGAGAACCATAAGGAAAATGTTGCTCATATGTACTGTGATGGTTCAGTTAATGGGAATCGGGCCGGATGTGGCATTGTTATTAGGGAATTTTTTTAATATGGTATTAGTGTTGAAGAAAGAATACCAAAGAGAATTGGGGATAGAAGTTCCAGCACCACTGCTGAACTTTATGCTATATATGTGGGACTTAAGAATGCCTTTTTGAGGAAAAAGACAGTTTTGGGTTTGTTGACAGTCAACGTGCTCTATTTGCTCTAAATTCTAAAGTGCCCCTTGATGATGATTTAGTTTTAAAATGTAAGAAGTGTATTTAGGACATAAAATCACTTGGATATGATGTTAGTTTTATGTGGATTCCATTCCATTGTGGTATTTATATGAATGAGGTTGCTGATAATTTGGCCAAGCAAGGGTGTGGCAAAGAAATTGGAGAATACGATTGTATTTTGGGTATTAAAAGAATAAAATCTGGAATGGTAAAAATCCGACAGCAATGGGAAATGGACAATATTCGGAAAATTTTGAACAACGGTAGTAGTAGTTTGAAACATTATGTTCGAGTCTTGAATTCTACAGGTTCTACTTATGGTAAGGCTTCGGTTAAGTGTGATACATTTGTGATGAGACTTCGCTTAGGATACAAATATTATTGGCAATATATTAAAGGAACTGATGGCACTGTTTGTAAACTGTGTGGCTATGTAAAGTCTCATACATTATATCATTACATTGTGGAATGTAACTGTTTATCAGAATTTAGGGGTGATGGTATTACTGATATTACAGAGATGGTGTGTTATTTAATAAACAAAAATATGGTTAAGAATATTATGAAGAAAATCTGTAAGTTTAACATAAGATTGTAGATTTTATGCATATCTATTTGTTGTATACATATCTGATTTATGATTAGTAGAATGTTAAAGAGCTCTTGTTAAGACTAGTTTTGGGTGGGCTAGTTAGCATGCTAACCAGCTCCTTTTGATGTAATTGTCAACAAATCTTTTGAATTTGAATTTGATATGAAGGCAGGAGTCGACTCCATGCATGAATACACAAACTGTTCGGAGTGATGTTGGATTTTCCACTTTTTTTTATATTTCCGGTAAATAGAGGTGCGGTCCAGAGCACCCAAGACAGTCCGAAAAAAGCTAATTCCAATACATATATTGAAGTCAGATTTATAAAGGTTTTACTGTACAGTGGTCCCTCGGTTAACGAGATTTCGGTTAACAAGTTACCTTCCATAAGATTCTTAACTTCGGTTAACGAGCAATCCCTCGATTAACGAGTTTCTTACGAGCCGACCTCAACATGTTTTCGCTTGCATTTGGAGGGCCACCAGCTGTAGTATTAGTCCGCCAATACAGTAATCGGTTCTAGGCCTTAAATTCCTTACCATTTTAGTAAATATCAAGAAGTTTATACTATTCAATAATTTTACAAGTTTAATATTAAATTTTTTAGTCATTTTAACAATTATTGAACATAATTGAAGGTAAGGAAACTAGTTTAATGCGCGCCATCCAGCCTGTCAACACACCAAACAGGCGCCAGTCTCTCTGTCTTTTCAGTGAAGGTAACATCTTGCTTGAGACTCTCTTCAACTAAATGCCTTTTTTCTGTGTTTGCAAGCAAATTATTGGTAATTTTGAAATTTATTTCACATATTGACAACATGTAATGCAGTGCAGTGTTGATTTAAAGAAAATAATCTTGAATTACACCAAGAGAACTAAAATTTTATGGGTGAAATGGCGCCATGGGGTGACTTCTCTTCCACCCCAATGCCTTCTCTTCTCCCTTCTCCTCCACCCCCGTTCTAATTCCCATCATCATCATCATCATCATCATACAGGAGCCTTCTACATACACACCTCAAAGTAAGTGTACTTTTCTATCTTTTTTGTTGAATTTAGGCAATTTTTGGTGAGCTGGAACCAATTACCCAAAAACCCATTGAAACAATGGTTCCGGTTAACAAGTTTTTAGGTTAACGAGCAACCTTCTAGACGGATTGTGCTCGTTAACCGAGGGACCACTGTACTTAATTATTTTAACCCCTTAAATTCCAATACTGAGAGAAAAATATATTACAGTCAAAAAATTACTAAGGTGTGTAAAGCTTACATATTTGGCAGGTTCTGCCCAATTTTAAATTTTGTTGAAACTCTCAGTACAGGTACTCCTCAACATGCTGATTGCGAATATGTGGTCCATGAATTGGTAGGGTTTTCAAAATCCTTCATTTGTTGTGTCATATTTTCTCAACACAATTTTGTAGAGAAAATTTTTTGAGTGGTTGTGCTTAATTTTCAATAACTTCTAATATCCTGGAATGGTATACCTTATTCAATACTAAATCTAATGAGATACTACGTACTTTAATATTCAATTGAGCAAGAATCATCCTGACCATGAAGATAATAAGAAATGCTGTAAATTTTCTTCTTAGGCAACAACTCACATGCTCAGTACTTGTGACAGTTTACCTACAGTTATATATGAGGAAATATGAGAAGTGTAAAAGTAGGGAACGATACAAGGAAAGTACTATTTAGAGGACTCATCCATTCAAACTCCAAACTCATGGTAACTGAAGGCCAATCAATTTAAATCATGATTATGTAAAATATCGTCTTAATGTTTTCAAGTTGTCTCCCACTAGATGTTGGGTAAAAAAAAAAAAATTATATATATATATATATATATATATATATATATATATATATATATATATATAAATATATATATATATATATATATATATATATATATATATATATATATATATATATATATATATATATATAAGTAAAAAAAAAAATTCACAGAAATTTACTAAAAAGCAGTTGTTACCAATCATGTTAGTTTTCATGACAGAGCAGAAAAAGTCAGGGAGAAGCCCCCCACTTCTCCCTTCTCCAAAAGCGTGAATTTGTTTGTGACTCCAACGGTAAATATCTTATATTTAAAACTTTTTATTTCCACTCGTATCTTGAAAGTTAATGTTTTCAAGCAGTTATATCTTTACATACATTAAATTCAATATTAAAATGAGCAAGAACTGGGTATCCTTAACAGTTATATATGAATTTATTTGTGATATATCAATACCACTTGAACATTATGTATGAGCCAATGAGCATCAAGTGGGGGGCATAAACACGACTATACAGTGGCATAAACACTACTGCTGCTGAGATTCATTATGATTTTATATGAGACACTTCCAGTACACACTCTTTATAAAACTCTTACACACACAGTAGAGTTACTTAATGAACATAAGATAACTCAAATAAAAACTGTAAATATCACATCACCACAGACCATCAACAGCCAACAGGAGTCGAGCTGATGCGTCATTGTGAGCAGGAAGTGAACAACGAGGCCACCGCTTCAGAGACTCGGTGTTCCCAAGGTTGATGAGGTAAGGTCGAATCAGGTCACGTAACGAGTCATGTCGATTCTGAGGAAAGAATAAAGTTTTAAAGATATAAACAACGACAAGTGAATAAAGTGACCTAAATGAAACAAACAGCAAACTAAGTGACCCTAAATGAAACAAACAGCAAACTAAGTGACCCTAAATGAAACAAACAGCAAACTAAGTGACCCTAAATGAAACAAACAGCAAACTAAACTACAGTATAACATAGTGATGTATGACACAGCTAAAGTTTCAGTGATAAGTATGGATCATCACTCTAATAAAGCTAGGAAAGACATGAATGAAAATGAGCTTTGTACTGACAGCTGGACAAGGCATACAATTACTGCCCCTATATTCCATGCGAGTGTAACTGGTAAAAAATAAATAACATAATAAACAAAAACAGTATCACTCGCATGAAATATGGTGAAGTGTATAATATGGTGAAGTGTATAATATGGTGAAGTGTATAATATGGTGAAGTGTATAATATGGTGAAGTGTATAATATGGTGAAGTGTACAATATGGTGAAGTGTATAATATGGTGAAGTGTATAATATGGTGAAGTGTATAATATGGTGAAGTGTACAATATGGTGAAGTGTATAATATGGTGAAGTGTGCAATATGGTGAAGTGTGCAATATGGTGAAGTGTATAATATGGTGAAGTGTATAATATGGTGAAGTGTATAATATGGTGAAGTGTATAATATGGTGAAGTGTATAATATGGTGAAGTGTATAATATGGTGAAGTGTACAATATGGTGAAGTGTATAATATGGTGAAGTGTATAATATGGTGAAGTGTACAATATGGTGAAGTGTATAATATGGTGAAGTGTATAATATGGTGAAGTGTGCAATATGGTGAAATTATATAATAATTGAAGTGTATAATATGGTGAAGTGTATAATATAATTGAGAAGTGTATAATAATATGGTGAAGTGTGCAATATAATTGAAATTAATATAATATAATTGAAGAGTGTATAATATGGTGAAGTGTATAATATGGTGAAGTGTATAATATGGTGAAGTGTACAATATGGTGAAGTGTATAATATGGTGAAGTGTACAATATGGTGAAGTGTATAATATGGTGAAGTGTGCAATATGGTGAAGTGTACAATATGGTGAAGTGTATAATATGGTGAAGTGTACAATATGGTGAAGTGTACAATATGGTGAAGTGTATAATATGGTGAAGTGTATAATATGGTGAAGTGTGCAATATGGTGAAGTGTGCAATATGGTGAAGTGTGCAATATGGTGAAGTGTATAATATGTTGGAAAAGTAAATACCTGTACCATAAAGAACTGGACGTGGATCCTAATGGACTGACATCTCTACAAACTGCTTCAATCATTTTACTTATTCCAAGACAGTAAGACATTGAATTACTATACATGAAAAATACCCCGCCGAAATCCCTTTGTTAACTGTCTTTTAGTGCATAAATATACTGTAATACTGTACATGTACTGTAATGCACTGCATATAAATGAACCTTACATTATTGGTTACAAAACAAAGGAGTCAAGTATAAAATATCATATATAGACCTAGAGAAGGAGTCAGAGGACGTGTACGATAATCCCACCAGAACACGTCCTTTAACCTTAAAACTTGAACCATTACTTAAAACAATGATGACATTTTTAAACACCTGAAAAGGTAAAATAAACATTTAATTAATCAACTATCTTTTCATAAAATTGGAAATCAAACTGTTCAACTAAACCTGGACTTCAATTAGTAGGTTTGAGAGTAAAGTTGGTCGAAAGGTGTACAACCACTATAACCTATCATGACTCACTGAGGTATCTTCTTCATCACAGACCTTTGCACTATGTTTAATCCAGTGCTAAAATGTAGTCCGGACTTCCAAAGCTGTGGGCGTACAGGTGTCTAAAGCTGTGGACGTACAGGTGTCTAAAGCTGTGGACGTACAGGTGTCTAAAGCTGTGGACGTACAGGTGTCTAAAGCTGTGGACGTACAGGTGTCTAAAGCTCTGGACGTACAGGTGTCTAAAGCTCTGGACGTACAGGTGTCTAAAGCTCTGGACGTACAGGTGTCTAAAGCTCTGGACGTACAGGTGTCTAAAGCTCTGGACGTACAGGTGTCTAGTAATTTAACATGCACACCTGTCCTACTGTGTAAATAGTTAAGTCAGTCCACTTGATTGACATAAATAATCTGCTTCACCTACCTCAAGGGTGAAAGGAACCCACAGCTTAATTTACTTTTAATAATACTGGAAGACCTGGTGGAGAATGGTGCTGTGTTGTACTCAAATGGTTGCACTGCTGTCAAATATCACCCACCTTATAAACAGCATAAACTCTATACTGTATTGTACCAAGGACTGTGTGGTAAAGGTAAGCACTGCTAACTTGCAAAGAATATATGAGTGCCTGGAACAGTTAGCATGAGGTACCTTAGTGCTGCAGAACACAGGCAATACAGTACAGTATTCTTTGAAACATGGCATTAGGCAAGAAAATGTAATCTTTGTCGTTTGATTCCCAACTCTTCATCTAGGGAAATCAAGTCAAGAAAAAATGCCCACAGTCCATCTCAGTGGACCTTCCAACTCTCAGGTTTCCAAAGCAGCCATCAAGTAGGACTGCTATATGTTTCATAACCTTGGTTTGACTGGGTAAAGTAGGTGTTTAGACCATTTATACTTATACCTTATAGAAAATGATGCCTCATACATCACAAACACTACAGTGAAACCTCCATTTAACAGACTTGTGTCTTCATACGATCCATTAGATTGGGGTTTCATATCTCATGGACCCTCGATATAACGGATTTTCCTCTCCACGTAGTCCCTTAAATAGAGGTTTTACTGTGGCTATCTAATACATATTTTGATCCTATCTGCACTGTTAAGAACTGACTCTCCAACCTTGAGTTCTGAGGCAAGATGGAAGAAAGTATCATCCACATTAGTGTTGTCCTTGGCCGAGACTTCCATCACTGTCATTATCTCCGGCACAGTCTCACACATAGCCTCAGCCTCTTCAAATTCAACTTCACGTAGGGTTTCCATATCACATTTATTTCCTGCAATATTAATAAAAATATCTGATAGGATCACATGAAAAAATGTCTAAGGTCACAGAAGCATATCTACTCACTACTGTACATACTACAGGCAGTTCACTGCCTACAGAGGTTCAGTTTATAACAACAACAACAAAATCTTGCCCCACAATTTGATTTACGAATGAAAATCCAAAGTTACAGATTTTCTCTTTCATCATTACAGTAATTTCTTCGTAAGTATCAATACAGTTATATTTACTACCAATATGCTTACCTTTATCACTAATTTATTCCATTATTATCTAACACTCACAAAATCTACAAAAGACCTTTCAATATATCATTAAACTCCTAAAATCAACATATAACTTACTCCTCAAACTGTTCCTTGACAAGAGACTACCCCACGGCCCTGATGTGACAGAATAACCTTCCCCCAAACACTGAAATAGATACTGTCCCAACACCTCTTGCCTGCCCTGAGCTTATACCAAAAACTTTGTGCCTCCCAGACACAAAATCACACTTCTCTACAGACTCAAAGTATTTAGGATTATGTATCTACTTTTACTTCAAAGCGAGGAACATCATCAAAAGGTGATCCAGAATGATTACTTACCAATTAGGACTATTGCCACTTGAGGGTGTGTGTATCTACGCACTTCATCCATCCATCTTTGAATACTCAAGAAGGATGATCGCTTGGTGATATCATACACTGCAGAGAAAATGTTTATAATTTATATTTACTAAGCAATACGTATGAATCTGATAAAACAAATGAATGTTATCATTGAAGCATAATGGAGAGTGTCACCCGGCCACATATAAACTACAGAGGTCCCTCGGTTAACAAACATAATTTGTTCCAGAAGGTCGTTCATTAACCGAAACCATTGTTTCAATAGGATTTTGGGTAATTGGTTCCAGCTCACCGAAAATTACATACAAACTAAAAATAAATGCAGTCCAGTACACTTACTTTGAGGTGTGCATGTAGAAGGCTCCTGGTTGATGATGATGATGGGAATTAGAAGTGGGGGTGGAGGAGAAGGGAGAAGAGAAGGCAGTGGGGTGGAAGAGAAGTCACCCCATGCTTCATGCCGCCATTTCACCCATAAAATTTTAAGTTCACTTGGTGCAATTCAAGATTATTTTCTTTAAATCAACACTGCACTGCACTATATATTGTCAATATGTAAAATAAATTTCAGAATGACCAATAATTGTACTGTAAAAATGTAAAAATAGTTTATGTTAAGAGAGTCTCAAGCAAGATGTTTCCTCCACTGACCAGACACAAACTGACGCCATTCTGGGTGAGTCAAGTGGCTGTTTGAGGCGCTAAAAACTAGTTCCCTGTACTTCAATTATGTTAAAAAATTGTTAAAATAACTAAAAATTTTAATGTAAGACTTGGAAAATTATTGAATAGTACAACCTTCTTGATATTTACTCAAATGGTAATGAATTTAAGCCCTAAAACCGATTACTGTATTGGCGGACTAATACTACAGCTGGTGAGCAGGCGAAAGCAGGCGAAAACATGTTGGGAAAAATTCGTAAGGAATTCCTTAACCGAATTTTTTTTGTTAACCGAATTTTTTTCATTAACCGAATTGAATATTCTTATGGAAGGTAATTTGTTAACCGAAATTTTGTTAACCGAGGCGTTTGTTAACCGAGGGATCACTGGATTTGTATTAATCTATGTGAAAACCCATTAAAAATTAGAGGAAAAGTTCAATATACAAACTTATGAAAAGAAATCTAGAAGCATTAATTTGTATACCTTCAAGATCACATTACTGTACATTGTATAACTGCATTTTCTATATACATACATGCTGAATAAATGTAAACTTACATTATGACTTAAGAATTAATATTTACTTATCTATCTCTCTCCTTGCTCATTAGCACAACATTCACTCATATTCAGTACTGTACATTTCACTTCAGAAGCCTACATAAATTTTCAAATTGTAATTGTGAATTCCTTCAAAGAGGAACTTGCAGGAAACTCGACAAGCAGCAATCAAGAAAGAGAAGCACTGCAGTAAGGTTCAGTAATACTGTTGTAATTCCAATACTGTACTTACATATGATGGAGTGAACTGTACATGTTACTGTAATCACACAACATGAAGGACCCATGTCTGTCTGTTTGTCTGCCGTCCACAATAAACAAACTTACCGATGATGACACCATTGGCAGATCGGTAGTAACTCTGGGTTATGGTGCGGAAGCGTTCTTGCCCGGCAGTGTCCCATATCTGGAGCTGAAAATAATTGGTACCACTGAACTATAAAGTATAAAAAAGACTTATCATGATACAGGAGGAAGGTGACTTGGAGCTAACTTGCCATACTGTACTAACAATCCCAAGACAAAGAGGTGTAATTCTCACAGCTGAGGAGTCAACATTATGGCATTTTACTTTTTACTCCAGTATCTTATCTATAATGTTTACCTAATCGAATAAATTTTTTTTTGTAAATTTGCTAATCATGATTTTCTAAACAGATTAATTAATAAAGTCTGTGAAAACATTGATAAATAATTCCTGCTCTCTTTATTATTCACTCATTTATTAACCCCTGTGTATGGTACAATAAACCTTCAAAGATCCGGACCCGGGAAATCCGGATTTTGGAAGATCCTGACAAAAATTGGGGGGTTCTGGGTAAAGAAGCCTCCTAAAAGTTTCCCTAAGAAGCATTCCCAAACCAAAGCAAAGAACATTTTAGAACCATGGGCACTGCTTGACCCGTCAGTTGCTAGACACAGGTGCTCGAGGAGGTGGGAAACATAAACAGAGTTGACAATTGTTGTTTGTGGGAATATTATTCCATTCACTCTAGTAATGATACAATGTTTCTTATTATGTTATCATAGGTAAATGCAAGGTTTATATGTGGTAATCTGTTTATCACTACATTAGTACTGTATTTTGGGTGTTTCTTATATCATTTATTATTCACTGGAAAATTCGGACAATCGGCTTTTCCGGACAGGTGGTCCCCCTTTTAGTCCGAATCTTCGAAGGATCACTGTACTCTGTTCTGTGTATAATTGTGTAGCATTAGTCAAATAAAAAATTAAAAGTAGCATCCCTGTAGTGAAGGGGTTAATTTCCTATCTTGTTTATATTGTACTGTTCTACCATCAGATCCCAGACTGACAACGAGTTCTCACTTAACCTCATCAGAGACAGCCTCACAGACTATATAAGGAGCACGCACTTCCAAGACAAAATCATCTTAGCTATAATAATTGGGCTGGAGGATTCATGAGACCCTTTCATTTAGGTTAGTTGAGAGGAAGAAAGGTCGTACTAATTGACACCTTGTTATGTAAAGGTGTTCTTATAAATAACCCATTAAACAGCTTGTTGATAGGAGAAAACCTCATTAGTAATGTTGAGGTAGGGAACGAACTTGCTAACAGCGATCACAAAGAAATAAAATTCCAATTAGAATTTAATGGCAGTCGCAAGGAAAATTACATTAAAGTTCCAGATTTCAGAAGGGCAAACTTTGATAGGTTGAAAAGGCAGCTGAGAGAAGGGGTATCATGTTTGGGGATGGATTACACGACCTCACGTGAGGTGACCTCACACAATGTACCCACAGAGGGCGACCTCACTTTACCTAGAGACCTGACAATGATATCCTCACAAAATATGATGGTTGAGGATGACCTGATCACAAGATCTGAGGTTGAAGAGCTCCACAGCAATTTAAATACAGTAATGAGTTACTTAATGCACAAAGGCAGAACATAGCATACAAAAAACTCAGATCAACCAACAATGATCCTAAATGGATAAATAATTATTTAAAGAATATTATTGGACAAAGGAAGGCTATAGGTAGGAGAATAAATTGTGGTGAGGTTTACTTGAGATTATTATAAGGCATTGGCCAGTAGGGTTAAGAACTGAGATAAGAAAAGCAAAGAGGAATAATGAACTGAACATAGCAAGGGAGGCGAAGTCAAACTCCAAGGGATTCTTTCAAATGTCTCAAACTAAAACACGAGAAAATATTGGACCAATACAGTCAGATACCGGCGAGCTAACTGATAATGACAGAGAAATGAGCAATAATCTGAATAAATATTTTTCAACAGTTTTCACCACCGAAAATTTAAACATAATATCCAAGGCAAATGTAATACCGATTTTCAAGAAGGGAGATAGATCACTATCCTCCAACTACCGTCCAATCAGTTTAACATCAATTGAAGGCAAATTACTGGAAGCAATAATTTCAAACTCTATTTGAAATCACCTGGAGAAGCACAAGTTGATCAATGATTCCCAACATGGCTTCACAAGTGGGTGCTCATGTCTAACTAATCTATTAACATTCTTTTCATCTGTTTTCGAATCAGTGGACGAGGGGCATGACTATGATGTGGTATATCTTGACATTAGCAAAGCCTTTGACAGAGTCCCCCACAAAAGACTAATAAGAAAAGTGGAGGCTCATGGCATTGAAGGAGATATTCTAAAATGGATTAGGGCGTGGTTACAGGACAGGAAACAGCGAGTCAGCATTAACGGCACTAAATCTGATTGAAGCAACGTCACTAGTGGAGTACCCCAAGGCTCAGTACTTGGACCATTATTATTTATTATATACATAAACGACATAGATATCGGCGTAGACAGCAACGTAAGTAAATTTGCTGATGACACTAAAGTAGGGCGTGTAATTAAATCTGACAAGGACTCCGTAAAACTACAGGAAGATGTAAAAAAACATTTTGAATGGTTTGAAAAATAGCAAATGAAATTCAATGTGGACAAATGTAAAGTACTTAGTCTAGGAGATGTAAATATAAAAACCAGATATCAGATGAACAACGATGTTAAAGAGAAATCCGAATGCGAGAAAGATTTAGGAGTAATGATAAGTAGGAATCTTAAACCAAGTAAACAATGTGTATTTGCTCGAAACAAGGCTAATAAAGTACTTGGGTTCATACAAAGGAGTGTTAGTTACAAGACTAGCGAGGTCATCTTAAAACTATATCAGGATTACGCAGTTCAATTCTGGTCACTGTAATAGAGAATGGATATAGAATCCCTAGAAAGAATTCAGAGTATGACAAAACTAATCCCAAGCATTAGGAACTTTGAGTACAGAGACAGGTTAAAGCATTTTAATGTGCACTCCCTCGAGAGACGTAGAGTGAGAGGCGATATGATAGAGGTGTATAAATGGAAGTCAGGGCTAAACAAAGGGGACATTACAAAGGTACTCAAACTATCCAACCATGAGCGAATTCGTAACAATAGTTTTAAATTAGACAAATTTAGATTAGGCGCAAAATAGGTAAACATTGGTTTGGAAATAGAGTAGTGGATGAATGGAACAAGTTACCAGACATCATCATTAACTCGAATATGCTGCATAGCTTCAAACATAGGTTGGATGGATATATGAGCAATAGGGGTTGGGTATAAATGGGATTGCCCAGAATGGGCCAATAGGCCCGCTGCAGTTTCCTCCATTCTTATGTTCTTATGAGTGAATATTTGAGAACATTTTACCTTACAATTAATACTTCACCTTGATGAATAAAACTACAGGTGCCTACACACTTTATATCACTACACTGTATTAAAATTCACAAACCTTTACAACACCAAGAACACCTGTAATTAAAGTACATATTATAAAGCCAGATTTACCTTTACTTTCTTGGCATCAATAGTGAGGGTTTTCATGGAGAAGTCGACACCAATTGTATTACCGTGGCGCTCAATATACATGCCAGACTTGAATCTCTGAACAACACACGTCTTCCCAACACCACAGTCACCTATCACCACAATTTTGAAAAGGAAGTCGAACTGGTCATCTGCTGCGTTATTTGTAGCGAAAGGTTGCGGTGACGACATCTTGGACTCCTGTGTTGTTTTTTCCCCAATTAAATGTTATCTATGGATGGAAAAAAGAAGATCTATTAACAAAATACAGCAAAAAAGTTTATTTTGGGGGTCCCACGGGGTATGTTCAACTGATGAAAAGTGTGGTACAGTAAATATGAAATTAAATATAAAATCCTATTATAACACAAGGACATTGTGATTAGCAGTATGAGGTAACTCTAAGTGTCGGTAATATATGCTCTCAGTGCCACTTGATGAGACAGGTATACTTTAGTAATGTAACATTATTATTATTGTTTCTGTCAAGCAGCGTATTTTAGTATTTTAAGTTATGTTATAGGTAATGTTTTAGAAAAACACCATTCTTTCTTCGGATATTAAAAATATGTTTTTCCTGTGGTATTGATAAGTTTTGAAATTTTTTTATATTCATTTTTTTTTAGTAAATCACATAAATAAAGTACCAACCAACCAACCAAACCAAACCTAACCTAACCAGGGTTGCATCTCTACCGTTTCTTACTGCTTGGCTGAAGAAAACTGTGGTGACACCGCCAAGTGTGTTGTTCTTCTCGCAGTGTACAGTACACTGATCATTACACCTTGGAAGTAACATTGTTCGGTAATACACCGTGTTTTCGAAAAAAAGAAATTGCCTCACTATTCTTCTGGTGAAATGCGGCAATTGCCATAAAATAATCTCCATCACAATGTCAGCACAGTTCTTCCACCTGTTTAGCCATATCTGGTACTGAAAATTCAATTCTCCGCTCCCGATGCACCCACGCATTGTTCATTGGCTAAGACAAAAAACTCTTGATCAATAATAAGTTTCCTATTGTTATAGCCAATAAGAAACTCCCACACCCCCTCCCCCCGCACATGTGCTGTAGACGCTTAAGAAGCGAGGACGGAGGTAACAAAGCACTGAGTGAAGGGGGTCAGAGCTTCTCTACGAGACGTAAACAAGACATGGCGACACTTGTGACTGACCAAATATAATAATATTGAAAAATTAATATATCGCTTATTCTTAATTTCCAGCGGAAATATCAGAGAAGAAAAATGTCTTAGAATTGTCTAAACATGACAAAATACATATTAATAACAGGGAGAGAAAGACCGGTGCTTTACTATAAATTCATCATGTTATGTTAGGTTAGGACAGAATGACCCATTAGGGTAGGTTAGGTTAAGTTAAGTTAGGGTGCTTAGTTCCTCGTAGCCTTCAACCTGATGATGAACAGACAAAAGCCATGTGCCATTACTGGATATTAACACCTTCATTACCTCATTCACAGTTATTTTTTCTCCTTTCACCAAGAATAGATTTGTATTTGATGAATGAAGTGAATTCCTCATACGAATACGCCAAAAATATCCCCAGATTAAGAGGTTCTACTTATTATACACTTCCATTCACGATATTCCTCACAAAATAAAGTATAAGATAAGAGCATAAACCCATCACACTTCTTAGTCCTAGTAAGAAGACCTTAATACTAAGTCTAAACCATAAACTTATAACAACGTAATTTCAATCAAATCTTCTCTCAATATATTTTACCTAATTAGTTATTATTATATTGCCATTATATAAGGCTTACAGACATGTCAGAGGTGTAGAAGGTGTGAAAAACTAATACTCGTACCGGGACACTCAACAGGTGGAGGCAGGTGACCACTAATGACAACTCGGGATAAAAACATCACAACGCGTTCACACTTAACCTAAATTACATCATAAATATATAACACATTATCTATACCACAAAAGAGAAAATTAACGAGTAGAAAATAAAATAAGGAAAATTTAATTATACTAAGTATTTTTTAAGTCTTATTTGATACTATTTCTTGCTTTTGTGAATTTCATGATGTCTACCTTTTTCCATTTTAATCTTTATATGCCTATATTATTGCTGTACCGTATAGATTTTTCTTAAGAGAGTGAATTTCTATAGTACTAACCACATAATTTTGTACTGTATTGTTGAGTTAAGGGACTCGCCAGCAATATAAAAAGCATCCTCTGATTTGCTGCAAAAGTGTTGCAGATCTCTTGAAGCTGAATATAGTGTATAGTGGATACTCTCCCCTTCAACTGCCGACTGATCACATGCCGTTCGCTTACCAGCCAATCAGCTTACAGGTAGTAGAAGTCTTAAGACTTGACTTAAATGCTAGTGACAGGGAGGAAGGGTAAAGGGTGAAGTGAATTTTAGAAGGAGAGAAAGGTGCTGGCTAATCTCAGCTTGCGTGGGGTGTTTTAAGTTGGAGGCAGCAGCAACTCGCCTGGACGCGGCGAGGAGGTGGCACGACAGAGTCAGGTGAGCGTCAGGTCAAGCGTCAGGTGCGTGATGGGTTAACATAAGAACATAAGAAAATAAGGAGTCTGCAATAGGCCGGTTGGCCTATGCATGGCAGCTCCTGTCGAGAGTTACTACCACTCTCTATCATCCATGAATCTATCCGGCCTCCTTTTGAAACTTTCCAGAGTTCCAGCACTTACTACAAAGTTGCTAAGCTTGTTCCACTCGTCCACCACCCTATTTGTGAACCAGTTTCTTCCTATCTCCCTCCTAAACCTAAACTTATCCAACTTGAATCCGTTGCTCCGAGTCCTATCCTGCTCGGATATTATAAGAACTTTATCTATATCCCCTTTATTGATTCCTTTCACCCATTTAAATACTTCTATCATATCTCCCCGCACTCTTCGTCTTTCTAGGGAATGCAAGTTAAGTTTCTTTAACCTATCCTGATATGGAAGGTTTCTAAGTCCCGGAATCATTTCTGTCATTCTTCGCTGCACCGACTCTAGTGAATTTATATCCATTCTATAATAGGGGCACCAGAACTGGACCACATAATCGAGGTGCAGCCTGACTAGCGCAAGATATAGTTGCAATAAGACATCTGCACTCTTGTTACTTACACTTCTAGATATAAAACCCAATACTCTGTTTGCCTTATTTCGAACATTAACGCACTGTTTTCTAGGCCGTAGGTCCGGGCTTACAAGTACCCCTAGGTCTCTTTCACAAGTCGACTTCTCTAGGTTGATGTTGTTAAGGCTGTATACATTATAAGTATTTGTTCTTCCAATATTAAGTACGCTGCACTTGCTGGTGTTGAATTTCATTTGCCATTTTTCAGACCACCCTGCAGTTTATTGATCTATGCATTGCATCTGCCTGAATTAATTTTGCCTTACACATTGTCATCCGCAAACTTGCTTATATATATACTTTGATCTACAGTATCCCTAAATCGTTAATATATGAATTATGAACAAAAATGGACCTAAATCTTTGGCCCTGGGAACCCCACCCTTTTACGTTTACAGCCCCATCAGTTAACACCATCTACGCTGACCCTCTGCGTTCTGTCAGTGAGCCGCAGTTTATCGAGAATTTGAGCTTTCACCTTGATACCACCAGGCCTGTAATTTTTCTCAAAGCCTCTGATGCAATACTCTGTCTCAAATGCTGAAATCTAAGTAAATAACATCGTAATTTTTACCAAGTCATTATCTACTACCTCGAAGAACTCTAAAAAAACGTTAGCAGATTGTTAGACAAAAGATTTCCCCTTTGTAAACCCCATGTTGAGTCTGTGGGTGTTGCTTTTCTCTGAATGCGATCGGATGCTACCTGCTATAGACCAGTTCAAGAAATTTCCCCACTACTGACGTCAAACTGATCAGCTATTAATTTTAGCCCTTCTGATGCTCTGTCTCCCTTACAGATATGGGTACCTACATTTTGCCTGTTTCCTAAAATCTGACTTTTAACTCAGTGTCTAATGATTTTTGTAAAATAGTTTACGAGGGTCGCTAATCTGTTCCTACACTCTTTCAAGACTCGAAATTTCCGGCCCTGGGATTTTTATTTTCTTCACAGTTTTATTTATCTTCTTAAAACGTCCTCTTTTCTGATAAAGCCAATGTTTCTTTGATTTCTCTTTCCTTTCCCGCTTTAAATATCAGTTCACCTCAGAATTCATCTCAATTCTTCTGTGAAAACCTTTGATAAATGGCTTTTCAATGCTTTGCTTATTTCTCCACTGCCATTTATCAAATTCTCACACCTCCCCTATTTCAAAAAAGGCCCAACGTGCTTGACCTTTTGTCCTATATGCCTGAAAAATCACTTAGGATTCTTGCTTGAATTCTCTTTGCTATTTTGATTTATAGTCTCTTTGCTTTCCTTACAATTTCTTAACATTCTAGATAGCGGATATTCATTATACCTGTTTTCTGAGCTGCTCCTCCTCGCTATTTCTTCTATATATTCCTTTTCTTTATTCCTATATGTCATGTTTAGTTTTCTTGGTCATCCTGTCTTTTGCTCATTCTTATTTGACTAATTTTCTGTATGGTATATATTTTTGTTCTTGTGCTTTATAACTTAGTATACTAGTGAATATATTCAGTATTCTTGATCAATTATTTGTGTCATCTATGACCTCACCCCCACTTCCTACTGAACTGGCTGACTGTTCCCAGAAACATTGACCTCCTACCTAGGTACACCTTCTTAACCCCTCTGTAATCTTTTGAATCAAAGTCTGGGACTCTGGCATAATGTGGTACATTTTTCGTTTCCCCAATTTGGGTGAACCTGATTTCTCTGTGATCACCTGTTACCTAGTTCTTCCCTACTGTGATATCTCTGATAATGTACCTTTATTTATTAATACTAGGTCTAATATATTTATCACCTCTAGTAGGTTCTGTAATTAGTTGTTTCAAAAGGTACTGTACTGCATCTAGAAGTCTTCAGATTTATAGTCTCGCCTACAATGTTGTCCCAGTCAATATTTCTGAAGTTAAAACCCCCATAAATGCATAGGGTTGTGTATTTTGCTGCCTACTCATTTCTATGGGCTGAGCTGCTTCTTTACTTAGACTTGGGGGCCTGTAAATCACTCCCCATAATAGTGGACCTTTCTCTTTCCTTGATTTCTACCCACAGACTCGGTGCCTATTTCTGCTAACCCAGATTATGGTTTCTCAGTGCTTGGTCGGCGATTGGGTGTGGGCTGTTTGGAGAAATATGCCCGGACGTCTTTCTGTCTTGGTATTCTTGTTAGCCAGTTCTGATTTTTCTTCCTTACTCTCTCTTCTCTTTCACTCTCTTGAAGTATCCATTCCATTCGTGTTTGGGTCTTGTCCTTCATCTTCCTCGTGTCTTAGAGTTTTTTCGTAGGTGTGGAAGAAGTCAGGCAGTGGAGTTGACCACGTGGGCGCTCTGCTCCTGGGGCCTTGTGGTGTTCTTCAGTTGTCTTAGTAGCTGAGTCTTTTCTTAGGTTTTTATTTCTTGATTTTTTCTTTTCCTTCTATAGTTTTTTGTCTTGGGGCTGTGTGCAACAAGAAACCTTTGCATCTGATTTCTTGTCAAGTCAGGCCTTGGCACTATCACTGCATTAGTCCTTCCCATTTTCAAGAAGAGTTCGATCAGCAGAATCATGGGCCGCACAGGCACGCATTTTTTACTTTAAGCGAAAGCAGAACAGTGTAGCGGTGTCCGGGCGCCGCACGACAGGTGACCACCTGCGCCTCCACCATGACAGTGTGACCGTAGCTACTGGCATTTGTAGCAGCTTTTTCGGTCTCAGTAAGGGCTGACCGGCACAGTTACCCGCAGTTGAGCCTCCTTAGTAGGGTTGCATGGTGTCCGATGAGGCAGTGGTGTCAGACAGCTCTTGACGACTTAAGTTGTCCTTGAGGAGCTCACTCAGCTCTGCCTTAGTCCACGCAGGCCCTAAGCGGAGTACCCCAGCTTCAGTTCTATCCCCTTGCTGGCAATCACATTTTTTATAGAATCCGTTGATGTCAACCCGCAGGATACCATTGGGCGCATACCCTTCTCGGCATGATCTATTGGTTTCAAAACTAGGAGGTTTAATTTCATCCACCCACGTTATCAACCCGCAACGTTCATGGTGAGGGTCAGGGTCCGTAGCACTAACCCCCAGCTACATCAAGACTAGTCTCAGCGTTGGGTCTGCTCTGGTTTCTGAACTTTAAAAAGCAGCTAATGAGTTCGCACCAGGCCTCTCCGCCGAACTTCACGGTGATTGGCCCCGTTTCACCTCACTTCCGATCCTGACCAACGGCAAAACACGCGTAGGCCTGCTACGAACCAAAACAACAACAACATCTAACAACATTCGCCAGCCAGCTCGCCGTGAACGGACCCTCTCCAGACCCTTCGCTGCCAAAGCCTGCCAGCCTGTCTCTAACCGTTGACGATCCGAACGCAAACGACCACCTCACCACCACATATCTACACACCCGGAAGCTCGTTCCAGACAACGCCCTTTCTAGCCTCCCCACTGATCAGGGCGACTCCTGATCAGAGGCAGCCCTGATTGGGAGTTCTGTAACTGCTTTCGCAGTGGACGGGAGTCGCGATCCCACGGTGTTACTTGCACCAGTGGCTGCTTCTCTTGATCTTCCTTCTTCGCTCTGGCCTGGGGACCTACACCAGAGGTCCTATCTTCAAGAAGGGCATCGGCACCCACGAACAACTATAGACCAGTGAGCCTCGACCAGCATAATATGAAAGGTACTTGAGAGTATTATTATCAGATGCCGCAAATGACATCTAATATGGAAACAATCTTGTGAAGGATTGCCAACACGGTTTTATGCCGGGGGCCTGCTTAACAATAATTGCTCTAAGGCATTGGATATTTCTGACCCATATTCTGAAACGGGGGTATATCGACAATATTTACCCAGATTTTGCAAGGCTTTTGACAGGTACCCCATGAAAGGCTGAAAATCAAACTGAAGGGTACGGAATTCGTGAAATGTCCTTGCATGGATAGAAGACTTTCCACATGACCTCAAGCAATAGGATTAATGGCACAAAATCGTCATCTCCTGTCACAAGTGGGGTACCACAGGGCAGTGTATTGGGCCCGCTGTTCTTGTTTGTTTCATAAATGACATGCCTGACGTTGTGCCACCCTCCATACAAATGCCTGATGACGCCAAGTTATTTCGGGAAATTAAGAACCAAGCGGACTGTGAAGAACTGCAGAAGGACCTCTGTGGGCTCCAGGAATGGTCGAAGGAATGGCTGCTGAGATTCAATGTCACGAAGTGTAAGAGGATACACCTGGGCGTACCAACGGTAAGGAGGCGCATCAATATGTCCCATCGGGATGAAGAACTGCAACTAGTTGAGACTGAATGTGAGAAGGACCTTGGTGATGCAAGTTGCAATGAGATGAAGTTTCAGGCCATTGCGAGAAGAAGGCAAAACCAGGTAAATAAATTATTGGGTCTATAAGAAGGTTCAGATATCTAGAATTAACTTCCTCGTAACGATCTTCAAGAGTGAAGTGCTTCCCATCTGAGTACTGTCACCCCGCCTGGTCCCCGAGATATGCGAGGACCGTCAGTTGGTTGAAAATATCAAAGGAGGGCCACCAGACTGGGCGCCTGCACTCGGCACCTCAGCTATTCCGAGAGATTGAGCGCCTGAACTTGCCTACCTTATATAACAGACGGGCAAGGGTGACCTAGTTGAGGTGTATAAATATCTCAGAACACACACTCAGTCAGGTCCCACACTGGCGGACCTCGCTCCCCACAAGTCACAGCCCAAGATTAAACCTGCAAGTCCAGAAAATTGAAAACAAACTTTTTCAGTGAGGTTGTAAACCTTGAACAATCTACCAGAGAGTACAGACGCAACCCGAGTGCAAGTTTTGAAGACAAGACTGACCAACACTGAGCAGGTTCAGGTACACAAGTCGGTGCATGCCCAGTATTTACCAACAGTGGTGACAAGACGACCACCCCCGGCAGCTAGCCGATCTTTGGTAGCAGGATAAATGAAAAGGAAAAGTAATCAGAGATGACCGATCGCCCGCGGCTAACGAGCCGATCAGTGGCGAAAAGGATAAAAGTAAAAAAGCAAAGTATTCGTCCTTGGG
>NW_024747364.1:0-6066 GCF_018991925.1 Homarus americanus
GGACTTTGTTTTCTCTCGATCAGAGACTTTGTTATACTCGACCAGAAATTTGTTATGCTTCGACCAAGACGCTGTTATCACTCGATCCGGTTCTTTGTTATACTAGATTAAGGAACTGTTACTCCTCGATCAGGAGATTTTGTTGTACTCGTTCAGGGTCTTTGTTTATACTCAAATGAGGGCCTTTGTTATACTCGATCAAGGGACTTTTGGTATACTCGATCATGTGACTTTGTTATACTTGTTCAGAGGACTTTGTTGCTCTCAATCAGGGACTTTGTTTACTTTCGAGCAGGGGCTTGGTAATATTCGATCAGGGACTTTGTTATGCACTCAATCAGGGGACTTTGTTTTTGCCTCGAACAGGGGGCTTTGTTCTATTCGATGCAGGGGACTTTGTTATACTCATTGAGGGGCTTTGTTATACTCGATCATGGGACTTTGTTATAGTCGTCCAGGCGACTTTGTTATACTTCGATCAGGGGCGTTTATACCGACCAGGGCCTTTGTTATGCTCGACCCAGGGGACTTTGTTATACTCGATCAGAGGACTTTGTTACTCAATCAGCCGACTTTCATTGCTCTCGACCAGGGGACTTTGTTTTACTCGATCAGGGGACTTTGTTGCCTCGACCAGGGAACGTTTTGCTCTTTCGACCAAGGGCCTTTGTTATGCTCGACAGGGACTTTGATACTCTACCAGGGACTTTGTTATGCTCGACAGGGTCCCTTTATGCCCGATCATGGGAATTTGTTATACTCGACCAGGGACTTTTTTTTTACTCGATCAGGAGACTTTGTTTTACTCGACCAGGGGACTTTGTTATGCTCGACGAGGCCTTTTTGTTATACTCGATAGGGGAATTTGTTACTCGATCAGGGACGTTGTTATACTCGATCAGGGACTTTGTTATACTCGACCAGGGACTTTGTTTTCTCTCGATTAGGGACTTTGTTACTCTCGACCAGGGCCTTTGTTATGCTCGACCAGGGCCTTTGTTATGCTCGATCTGGGCTTTGTTATACTCGATCAGGGGACTTTGTTATACTCGATCAGGGGCCTGTTATACTCGATTAAGGGACTTTGTTATACTCGATTAGGGGACTTTGTTATACTCGATCAGGGGACTTGTTTTTACTCGACCAGGGACTTTGTTTTACTCGATCAGGGGACTTTGTTATACTCGACCAGGGACTTTGTTTCACTCGATCAGGATTTTGTTATACTCGACCAGGGGACTTTGTTTTACTCGATTAGGGGACTTTGGTATACTCGACCAGGGGACTTTGATATTGCTCGACCAGGGCCATTTTTTATTCGCTCCAGGGACTTTGTTATACTCAATCAGAGGTCTTTGTTATACTCGATTAGGGGCCTTTGTTATACTTGACTAGGGGACTTTGTTTTTACGTTTTATACTCGACCAGGGGCCTTTGTTATGCTCGACCAGGGGACTTTGTTATACTCGATCAGAGGACTTTGTTGTAATCGTTCAGGGGACTTTATTATACTCGAACAGAGGCCTTTGTTATACTCGATCAGGGAACTTTGTTATACTCGATAGGGGGCCTTTGTTATACTCATTTTGGGGACTTTGTTATACTCGATGAGGGGCCATTTTTATACTCAAGCAGGGCTTTTGTTATAATCGATCAGGGGACTTTGGTATACTCGATCAGGTGACTTTGTTATATTCGTTCATGGGACTTTGTTATACTCGATCAAGGGTCTTTGTTATACTCAAAGAGGGGCCTTTGTAATACTCGATGAGGGTTTTTTTTATACTCGATCAGGGGACTTTGTTTTACTCGCCCAGGGGACTTTGTGATACTCGACCAGGGGACTTTGTTATACTCGATCAGGGGACTTTGTTATATCGATTAGGGGACTTTGTTATACTCGACCAGGAGACTTTGTTATACTCGACCAGGAGACTTTGTTATACTCGACCAGGAGACTTTGTTATACTCGACAAGGGGCCTTATGCTCGATCAGGGGACTTTGTTATACTCGATCAGGGGACTTTGTTTTAATCGACCAGGGGACTTTGTTTTACTCGATCAGAGTACTTTGTTATACTCAATCAGGGGACTTTGTTTTTCTCGATGAGGGGGCTTTGTTATACTCGATCAGGGGACTTTGTTTCTCTCGATCAGGGGACTTTGTTATACTCGACCAGGGGACGTTGTTATACTCTACCAGGGTGCCTTTGTTATGCTCGATTATGAGAATTTGTTATACTCGATGAGGGGACTTTGTTATACTGAATCAGGGGACTTTTTATATTTGATCAGGGGTCTTTGTTATACTCGATCAAGGGGGCTTTGTTATACTCGATCAGGAGACTTTGTTATACTCGATAGGGGGCTTTGTTATACTCGACCAAGGGACTTTGTTTTACTCGATCAGGAGACTTTGTTTTACTCGACCAGGGGACTTTGTTATGCTCGACGAGGAGCCTTTTTGTTATACTCGATAAGGGGGCTTTGTTATACTCGATCAGGGGGCTTTGTTATACTCGACCAAGGGACTTTGTTATACTCGATCAGGGGACTTTGTTATACTCGATCAGGGGACTTTGTTATTCTCGACCAGGGGACTTTGTTATGCTCGACCAGGGGCCTTTGTTATGCTCGACCAGGGGCCTTTGTTATGCTCGATCCGGGGCTTTGTTATGCTCGATCAGGGGACTTTGTTATACTCGATTAGGGCCTTGTTATAATTTCGATTAGGGACTTGTTATACTCAATCAGGGTACTTTGTTTTTCTCGATGAGGGGGCTTTGTTATACTCGATGAGGGGACTTTGTTATACTCGACCAGGGGACTTTGTTCCTCTCGATCAGGGGACTTTGTTATACTCGACCAGGGGACTTTGTTATGCTCGACCAGGGGCCTTTTTTATGCTCGATCCGGATCTTTGATATACTCGATCAGGGGACTTTGTTATACTCGATCAGGGGATTTTGTTGTACTCGTTCAGGGTCTTTGTTATACTCGATGAGGGGCCTTTGTTATACTCGATCAAGGGACTTTGGTATACTCGATCAGGTGACTTTGTTATACATGTTCACAGGACTTTGTTATACTCAATGAGGGGACTTTGTTTTACTCGAGCAGGGGGCTTTGTTATATTTGATCAGGGGACTTTGTTATACTCAATCAGGGGACTTTGTTTTACTCGAGCAGGGGGCTTTGTTATATTCGATCAGGGGACTTTGTTATACTCGATGAGGGGGCTTTGTTATACTCGATCATGGGACTTTGTTATAGTCGTCCAGGGGACATTGTTATACTCGACCAGGGGACGTTTTTATACTCGACCAGGGGCCTTTGTTATGCTCGACCAGGGGACTTTGTTATACACGATCAGAGGACTTTGTTATACTGAATCAGGGGACTTTGTTATACTCGACCAGGGGACTTTGTTATACTCGGTCAGGTGCCTTTGTTATACTCGATCGGAGGCCTTCGTTATACTCATTCAGGGGACTTTGTTATACTCGATCAGGTGACTTTGTTATATTCGTTCATGGGTCTTTGTCATACTCGATCAGGGGGCTTTGTTATACTCGACCAGGGTGCGTTTGTTATGCTCGATCAGGGGACTTTGTTATACTCGATCAAGGGACTTTGTTATACTCAATCAGGGGACTTTGTTTTTCTCTATCAGGGGGCTTTGTTATACTTGATCAGGGGTCTTTGTTATACTCGACCAGGGGACTTTGTTTTACTCGATCAGAAGACTTTGTTATTCGCGACCAGGGGACTTTGTTATGCTCGACCAGGAGCCTTTTTGTTATACTCGATAAGGGGAATTTGTTATACTCGATCAGGGGACTTTGTTATACTCGATTATGGGACTTTGTTATACTCGACCAGGGGACTTTGTTTCTGTTGACATGGGGACTCTGTTATACTCGACCAGGGGACTTTGCTATGCTCGACCAGGGGCCTTTGTTATGCTCGATCCGGGGCTTTGTTATACTCGATGAGGGGACTTTGATTTACTTGACCAGGGGACTTTGTTATACTCGACCAGGGGACTTTGTTTCTCTCCATCAGGGGAGTTTGTTATACACGACCAGGGGACTTTGTTATGCTCGACCAGGGGCCTTTGTTATGCTCAATCCGGTTCTGTGTTATACTCGATCAAGGGACTTTGTTATACTCGATCAGGGGACTTTGTTGTAATCGTTCAGGGGCCTTTGTTATACTCGATCAAGGGACTTTGGTATACTCGATCAGGTGACTTTGTTATACTTGTTCAGAGGACTTTGTTATACTCAATCAGGGGACTTTGTTTTACTCGAGCAAGGGGCTTTGTTATATTCGATAAGGGGACTTTGTTATACTCAATCAGGGGACTTTGTTTTACTCGAGCAGGGGGCTTTGTTATAATCGACCAGGGGACTTTGTTATGCTCGACCAGGGGCCTTTTTGTTATACTCGATCAGGGGACTTTGTTATACTCGACCAGGGACCTTTGTTATACACGATCCGGGGCTTTGTTATACTCGATCAGGGGACTTTGTTATACTCGAACAGAGGCCTTTGTTATACACGATCAGGGTCCTTTGTCATACTCGATGAGAGGGCTTTGTTATACTCGATCATGGGACTTTGTTATAGTCGTCCTGGGGACTTTGTTATATTCGACCAGGGGACGTTTTTATACTCGACCAGGGGCCTTTGTTATGCTCGACCAGGGGACTTTGTTATACTCGATCAGAGGACTTTGTTGTAATCGTTCAGGGGACTTTATTATACTCGAACAGAGGCCTTTGTTATACTCGATCAGGGGACTTTGTTATACTCGATAGGGGGTCTTTGTTATACTCATTTTGGGGACTTTGTTATACTCGATGAGGGGCCATTTTTATACTCAAGCAGGGCTTTTGTTATAATCGATCTAGGGACTTTGGTGTACTCGATCAGGTGACTTTGTTATATTCGTTCATGGGACTTTGTTATACTCGATCAGGGGTCTTTGTTATACTCAAAGAGGGGCCTTTTGTAATACTCTTCCGATGAGGGTTTTTTTTATACTCGATCAGGGGACTTTGTTTTACTCGCCCAGGGGACTTTGTGGTTATACTCGACCAGGAACTTTTGTTATACTCTGATCAGGGGAATTTGTTATATCGATTAGGGACTTTGTTATACTCGACCAGAGACTTTTGTTATACTCTGACCAGAGACTTTGTTTATACTCGACCAGGAGACTTTGTTATACTGGACAAGGGGCCTTATGCCCGATCAGGGACTTTGTTATACTCGGATCAGGGGACTTTGTTTTAATCGACCAGGGACTTTTGTTTACCTGATCAGGACTTTTGTTTTACCTGACCAGGGGACTTTGTTATGCTCGGACCAGGGGCCTTTTTTTATTCGCTCAGGGGACTTTTTATACTCAATCAGGAGGTCTTTGTTATACTCTGGATTAGGGGCCTTTTGTTATACTTCTGACAAGGATTTTTTGTTTTTACTCGATCAGGTGATTTTTGTTTCTTCTCGATCAGGGGACTTTGTTATACCTGCCTTCTCGGACTTTGTTTCACTTCCGGGTTAGGGGATTCTTGGTATACTCTGGACCCTGGGACTTTCTTTATGCTCGAGAAGGGCCTTTTTTATTCGCTCAGGGACTTTCTTGTTATACTCAATGAGAGGTCTTTGTTATATTCTGGGATTAGGGCCTTGTTGCATTTCTGACCAGGGACTTTGTTTTACTCGGATCAGGGACTTTATTATACTCGATCAGGGACTTGTTATACTTCCGATGAGGGACTGTCTTATACTGGATGAGAGGTCTTTTGTTATACTCGATCAGGGGGCTTTGTTATACCGGATCAGGGGACTTGCATACTGGATCTGAGGTCTTTGTTATACACCCATCAGGGACTTTGTTATACTCGCTGACTATGATTCTTGTTATGCTCGATCAGGTGCCTTGTTATGCTCGAATGATCATGGGAATTTGTTATACTCGATGAGGGGACTTTGTTATACTAATCTGGGGACTTTTTATATTTGATCAGGGGCTGGTTATACTCAATCAAGTGGGTT
>NW_024747365.1:0-5000 GCF_018991925.1 Homarus americanus
AGCCAAGAGTGTGTTATTGTTCCGACAGAGTGTGTTATTGAGCTAAGAGTGTGTTATTTAGGTTCAGGTTAACTATATAACAATAGGTGCTAATTTATACTGAGCAAACTGTTTAATAAAGGCTCTCTCTCTCTCTCTCTCTCTCTCTCTCTCTCTCTCTCTCTCTCTCTCTCTCTCTTCCTTTCTTTCTTTCTCTTTCTATCTCTTTTTTCTCTTTATTTTTGTCTCTAGTGCCCAGTTCATTCTCTCTCTCTCTCTCTCTCTCTCTCTCTCTCTCTCTCTCTCTCTCTCTCTCTTCCTTTCTTTCTTTCTTTCCTCTTTCTCTCTTTTCTCTTATTTTTGTCTCTAGTGCAGATTCATTCTCTCTCTCTCTCTCTCTCTCTCTCTCTCTCTCTCTCTCTCTCTCTCTCTCTCTCTCTCTCTCTCTCTCTTCCTTTCTTTTCTTTCTTTCTCTTTCTATCTCTTTTTCTCTTTATTTTTTGTCTCTAGTGCCCAGTTCTCTCTCTCTCTCTCTCTCTCTCTCTCTCTCTCTCTCTCTCTCTCTCTCTCTCTCTCTCTCTCTCTCTCTCTCTCTCTCTTCCTTTCTTTCTTTCTTTCTCTTTCTATCTCTTTTTTCTCTTTATTTTTGTCTCTAGTGCCCAGTTCATTCTCTCTCTCTCTCTCTCTCTCTCTCTCTCACCCTCCTCACTAAGCCTAAAGAGATTGTGCTCCAGCTCACGGATAAAGCGATGAAAGATTACACGGGTTATATTTTTGCCTCTTACTATTTCTTAAAGTATTACTATAAAAATATTGAACACGAAATTTTAAAGGAAAGTGAAGTTAGAAGAAAGCTTATGGTGTGTGGTTATTTTTTTAAGGGGGGGATTTTGTAGAAAGAATTTGTATTGATACATTGTGGGGAAGTATTTTGGATGAAAGTTTATTTTATGTTGCTAATTTTGGTATTGTGAAAAAAAGTAAAATTTATAATATTTCTGAGTGAAAGAATATGGATAGAAAATTTTTTTATTTAATTTTTTTTTTTAGTATTCATGATATTTTTTGTCTGGTAGAAATATTCCAAATTTAAGACATTTTAAAAGGGAAAAATACCACGTGGGTGATTTATTTTTTAGTGAAACTGTATTTTAAAGAAAGTTTACCAGGCTGTGGAATAATGCAGAAAATTATGATTAGAAAGTTCCCTGAAGGTATACTGAAAAATAATTCTATATCACACAATGTTTTATATGAAAGTATACTGATAGAAAGTTGGTAAAAAGTATATAGATATATATATATATAATGTTGACGTAAACTTCATGTTGAGGTTAGTTTAGTTTAGGTTAGGTCCTCTTCTTCCTCCTCCTCCTCTTCTTCGTCCTCCTCCTCTTCTTCTTCTTTCTCCTCCTCTTCTTCTTCTTCTTCTTCTTCTTCTTCTTCTTCTTCTTCTTCTTCTTCTCTTCTTCTTCTTTCTCCTCCTCCTCTTCCTTCTCCTCTTCTTCGTCCTCTTCCTTCTCCTCTTCTTCGTCCTCCTCCTTCTCCTCTTCTTCGTCCACCTCCTTCTCCTCTTCTTCGTCCTCCTCCTCTTCTTCTTTCTCCTCCTCATCTTCTTTCTCCTCCTCTTCTTCTTCTTCTTCTTCTCCTCATCTTCTTCTTTCTCCTCCTCCTCCTCCTCCTTCTCCTCTTCTTCGCCCTCCTCCCCTTCTTCTTTCTCCTCCTCTTCTTCCTCCTCTTCCTCTTCCTCCTCCTCTTCATCCTCTTCTTCTTACTCTTCCTCTTCTTCTTCCTCTTCTTCCTCTCCTCTCCACAAAGGGACTATTGAAACCTGTTGGTAGCTGGGATCAAATCGTGTGTGTGGCAGGTGTTTGATAGAAGGGGGAGGAAGAAGGAGGAATAGGGAGGAAGGCTTGAAGGGGAGAATGAAAGAAGGGGAGGAGGAGAGAGGAGGGGCTCAGAAAGAGGAGGGAAGGAGGGAGGGAGAGAGAGAAGGGGGGAGATGGAGAAGAGGGGGAGGGGAGGGAGAGAGAGAGAGAGAGAGAGAGAGGCGGTGGTGTATGAGTGTTAAAAGAACTTAAAAGTTGCTAGAGAAACGAAATCGTATCTTGGATCGAGTTCAATCCCATCCTTTGAGATTAAATCCTTTATATCAGTTTCTTTTATGTGTTTCAATTCCATTTATTCTCGTGTTTATCCTTTATTATCTATCTTTCTCCTACTCTACTTAAAAACAAACCGTAATTTATTTATTTTTGTATTTATTTATTTAACTTTATTTACGTTCTGGTTTTAAACTATTTCAGTAAGATAAAGTTATGAGTTTATTCAGTTATTTTTAATCTGAAATTCAAGGACTAAATATTAAACATTGCCAAAGGACATCTAAGAATATTAAGCATTATGTTCTTCACTTAAACATTTGTCTTTAAAAACTAATTATTTAATGTTTATACTTTTCTATCGTATTGTTTTCTAATACCGTAACTACTAAACATAATCCTGAACCTTACCAATGTTTATTAAGATATGTAATACATTATACAAACATAAACATTGAACATCCAGGTGTAACATAATTAAGCTTTCGGTAACCTATTTAAGCTTTCTGTTTATATTTTAACTTACAAGCGTAATTAGTAAACACCCATAAAATTATTCCACACCCAACCAATGTTTAGTAAATAAGTAACACATTATACAAAACATCCAGACACTAAACAACAACACAACATCAACCTAACCTAACCTAACCAAACCAACCACGTCACAACATCAATTTAACCTAACCAAAACAACCACGACACAACATCAACCTAACCTAACCAAACCAACCACGTCACAACATCACCCTAACCTAACCTAACCAACCACGACACAACATCAACCTAACCTAACCTACCAAACCAACCACGACACAACATCAACCTAACCTAACCAAACCAACCACGACACAACATCAACCTAACCTAACCTGCAAACCAACCGACACAACATCAACTAACCTAACTAACCAAACTGACTTACGACACAACATCAACCCTAACCTAGCAAACCAGCACGACACAACATCAACCTAACCTAACCTGGCAAACCAACCATTTAACATCATCTAACCTAACCTAACCAAAACAACCACGACACAACATCAACCTAACCTAACTAACCAAACCAACCACATCATCAGCTAACCTAACCAAACCAGCACATCGCTAACTAACCAAACCAACACGACACATCGGCCTAACCTAACCAAACCAACACATCACCAACATCAACCTAACCTAAACATATAATGGCTTTATCTTCTACATCATGTCCCACAATAATGTTTACTACACATTAGCCATCATAAACACCCGTCTGTTGTGTACACCCCAAATATGTGTGTGGGAATGTGGATAAACACATCGTAGCTCGTCAAAATATTACTTAGAGTTAGATATATTTGGTGAAATATATCCGCCCAAGTAAAGTGTGAGTAATGGGGCGGGGGGGGGGTGAGGCATTCTTGTGTGCTGGAATCTCTCTCTCTCTCTCTCTCTCTCTCTCTCTCTCTCTCTCTCTCTCTCTCTCTGTCTGTCTGTCTGTCTGTCTGTCTGTCTATCTGTACGTGAAGGTATAAATTATAATTGCATTGATGTGATAATTACCTGTAAGCTGAGGTATAAATAGGGGTTTATGAATTAATAGGTACATGCGTGCGTCTGTGCGTGTGTGCGTGCATGCGTGTGGGTGTCTGTGTGTGTGGGGGGGGGTGTTTGTTTAAATGTATTGTATTTATGTCCATTGGGAGAAACCTTGTTCGTTTAATTAGTTTTACAGGTAGATAGAGAGAGAAAAAGAAGGAGAGAGAGGGAGAGAGAGAGAGAGAGAGAGAGAGAGAGAGAGAGAGAGAGTGCCAATATCCGTAAAGAAAATGGAAATTCTTCAAACAGGTTTTTTATTCTCGATAAAACTCTAAAACCTTCCTTATAGGGGAAATATTGGCTCTCTCTCTCTCTCTCTGACATAAACACGCAAAATTCTCACACCTTCCCTCCCTTCCCTTCCTTCTCTTTCCTTCTACCCATCCCTCTTTACCTTCCCCTCCCGCCTTCTCCTCTCCCTTTCCCCTCCCCCCTCTCCTATCCCCCTCCCCTCATCCCCCCTCCCCTTCCTTCTCTCTTCTCCTCCTCCCCCTCTCGTCGTCTTTTTCCCCTACCTCTCCTCTTTCCCTCCTTCCCTTACATCCTCTCCCACCACTCTCCCCCCCCCATCTCATTCCTCCTTCTCCCCCTACCCCCCCCTCTCTCTCCTTTTCCCCCATCTCGCATTCAATAAAAAAAGAAACCCACCATTGTTTTTTTTTGTATACATTTTCCTAATCCAAAATATGATTATAACGCGGCTGGGATAATACCTGTGAAATTAATACGTAAAACACAGACAAAGCGGAAAATTCTACAAATAATATTACAATTCCGGCCGCGCGTGTCTGAGTTCACTATGTTCAAAATACACTCATTTTTTTCAGTGGGGGGGTGGGTGTTGGGATCCTGCTTTGTGTATGAACTATATAAATGGTGTTTGCGTTTTTGTTTTTGTAATTTTTGTTTTTTGTATCTGTGTTTTTGTGTTTTTTTTGTAATTTTTTTTCTTCTCTGTTTTTTTTAATTTCTTTGTTTTTATGGGGATAATTGAGGTGTATGATTATTTGTACGTGTGTTAAGTTTATAGCTTCAGTGGGTTACTACACCACCTTGATAGGAAACTGAGTGAGTGAGTGAGTGAACGAGTGAGTGAGTGAACGAGTGGGTGAGTGAGTGAGTTGGATTAATTAGTCTGTCGGTCGTTCGTCTAGTTAGTTCGTTAATTAGTGAGTTAGCCAGCCAGCTGTAGTTAGGAAGGGTTGTCCACGTTTTAATATATCAGTCAACCAAACGAAACATAATTACAACTGTGAACCAAAACATTAAATGTGAAATTCCCTGATGCAACTTTTGTCTCTTGTTTTACATTTCAACTTTTTACCCTAAAAC
>NW_024747366.1:0-69736 GCF_018991925.1 Homarus americanus
AGAGAGAGAGAGAGAGAGACTCACTACATCCAAACTGTATTAAAATATAGGTTTGGAAGATTAGAATTTAACACACATAATTAGTCCAAATTCCTTATATTTATTTCATCATTAGAATAAATAGTGTCTCGGTTTCATAAGTAATTTTAATTACTTATATATTTTTTTCATTCTTCCAAATACAAAGTTTTTTTCATGCAAATTACAGAACAGGAGGGGAAAAAAACCTACATTGTATCACTGGTAATTAACATGAACATGAGATGTATATATTCCAATTTTTCCCCCCTCTCTCTCTCCTCCCCTCTCTCTCTACGTTTTATCACTAATGCCGTCCCCCAGAATCCTCATGTCCAATTTTCTATTCCATGTACTAATTAAAAAATCTTCCACAGTAATATTACAATTCCAGGTTTCACAGAGAGACAGAGAGAGAGAGAGAGAGGAAGGCCCTGTAGTATATATATATATATATATATATATATATATATATATATATATATATATATATATATATATATATATATATATATATATATATATATATATATATACTGTAACATCAACTTGACGTTATTCCAATGGACTGAAATTCAGCTGGTGTCCCCTCGTGTACAATTTATTTCCTTTATTTCAATAGCAAACGGAGGAGTCTAATGAAGGTTTGATTTACGGAGAGTGACAGAAGGAGAGGGTGAGAGGCAGGAGGGAAGGGAAAAAATGGATAAATGGGGAAGGAAAGGGAGAGTCATAAAAGAGAGATTTGTGTTTTTTTATATCCCTCTTGAAAGCAAAGGGAGGCTAAAGAGATGTGGATAAGGGATATATTGAGGGGGGGAGGGAGAGGGGGCGCATGTCAGAGGGTAAAGTGAGCAGAAATGGGAAAGAGGTGATAGGTAAAAAATCCGGGGGTGCTATAGGAAGGGATCAGATCTGTTTAGTTAAGGGAATTTCTCTCGATTTTCTCGATCTCGTTTATCAATTATATTAATCTCTCTCTACACATCCTTTAACTCATCTCTGCCCTCTCCACTCTCTCATCCTTTATACACATACCCTTTATACACATACACGGAACAAGGGAACACGGAACAATGAAACATAGAACGATGGAACACAGAACGAAGGAACACGGAGCAAGGGAACATGAAACAATGAAACTCAGAAGAATAGAACACAGAGCAATGAAACACGGAACAATGAAACACGGAACAATGAAACACAGAACAACGGAACACGGACCAAGGGAGTAAGGGAACACGGAACCATTAGTGACTACCAGCGGATCTCCTGAACAGCCTCAAAAGATTGTTTATGGATCTCTGTGCTTTACACTTAATTTAGGTAGGATTTCCCTGAGTGGCGGCCGGATAGAGGTTGCATATTCCCCAGCTGTTGGATGAGTGAGTGACCAGACCCGTGTACCCTGTGAGTGACCTACCCTGTATACCCTTAGCGTGACCTACCTTGTGTATACCCTGAGTAAGTGACCTACCACCATGTACACCCCTGAATGACCAGCTACGTGTACACCCTGAGTGACCTACCACCGTGTACGCCTTGAATGACCAATCCCGTATACTGTCCGAGAGAGAGAGAGAGAAAAACAAACAGACAGACAGACAGACAGAGACCAACCAACCATGTATACTAGCTGCTGCTATTATTGTTGCCCTCCTCGGCTCTGATAAATCATAATATTCTTTTCTTTTCTCTTTATGACACTTAAGAGAACCTTTCCTCCTTGAGATGAATTTCCACCTATGCTGACATCATATATCTCTGTGTCTAACTTGGTCCATTTGCCTGACCACTTCCGCAGTATCTTCTTGGACAGAGAGACCAAGTAGCCAGACAGGGGAGTGGATTTTACGGCATAATTCTTCCTAAAAAAATTCTAACCTCTGTTTTAAATATTATTTTGAGCGTATATTTTTAATTAGATTCATTAATACAGTTAAATATCATATGCCATCTAGAATTACTGTTTTTGGTATGATATGTTTAACAAGAATTTATTTAGTAATTCATGAGAAAATATTCTGAGAAGTAAACTTTATCTGTGGACTTGTCTATACATTCAGCAGGAGTTATTTGTTCTCACTATTAATCCATTCGTTCGTTAGGTAAAAGCTTTAACCAACAACAGAGAAGAACTTACTCAATCACTCAACGTTGATACGGAAAGATTCACTGACAGACTCTTGATATGAAAAACTTATTCGACTTCAATCCCTCAAACGTGTAAACGTTTATTTATGTTTTGCTGACCTCATATTGTCATTTCTCTTTGTGATAAATTTGTCTCTGATATAATTCCTGGTTTTGTTTATTTTTATTTTTTTGCGTATATTGTTGTTGTCATTTTCATGTTTTTTAAATCTATATTCAATGTTAATTTGATTATTTTTTATCCTGAGTTAATTGTTATTGTTATTTATTTAATGTGACATAGTAGATGTTTTTGTTGCTTTATATCGTTTGTTTTGTTGTCTTGTTTATTTGCGTATTTAATTACCGTTTTCTGTGTCACATTCGCTGTTCTCGCTGTTCTGTTGTCACCATTTATCGTCTTATACATCATTAAATAACAATTAGTTCAGTTTTATACCTTTTTTATAATCAATGAGTTTATCTTCTTCGTCTACTCTCTCTTCTTGTCGCTGCTGTTACTACTTCATCATGTCTTTAAGTTTTGCTACTATAGTTATCAAGGTCTCAGGATCCTTACCTATATAGAACAATGTCTTCAGGTCGGGGGAGATTTATCACACCAGCCTCACCAACCCAGGGTGTAACAAGGTACCAAATCCGCTGAAGAGATACGGTGAACCCCAGATCCCGAAGCTGAGTCGGTTCCGTGTTTCAGAAGGTACAATATAATGTTATCCCCTAAGGGCTCTTGAACAACTGTAGTAAGATTGAGACAGATGTTTTATTCAGACTTGTAAGAAGACATACATGTTTACATTATACAATCCATATACGTTCCTTTCCATTTGGTCCTTTAATGCATATCTGAGTAATATTGTACCTTAAAAAATCTTTATATCCTATAAATGTCATCAAAGAGCTTGACGGCGAACACCACTGACCTTTCAGTGTGTTCTCCGCGTTGACCTTCTTAGAAAGTTTTTATCATCGTGTAGCGACGAGTGGCCTTGTTGATGCTCTTTGAAATATATTTTTTCTGTGACTTACTGTACTAGACGTTGTTGAAGAAAACTCTTACGGGTGTGGTAAAAATCCTGTCACCTTGAGAGAACAGAGGAGGTAAAACACTCCGTCTCTACACCGGCTAAGCTCAAACACCTTAATCCTAAAGCGTGTTTACCTAGTCTAAAATAAACAGTGAAAACACTCAGCGGTAGACCCCAGTCGGACGTACATATAAAGCGATTCACCAAGCTGGTTCAGTGCAAATACGAGGAGATTACAGGATTTCATTAAAACATATTGTTTATCAGGCTAAAGCTGCAGGTTTTAAACAGGGTTGCGCTGCCCAGCCTGATAAACAACATTATTTTTCAAATATGAGGAATTTTGCGGGAAATGATCCAGACTCGTATGTTACTTTCTCAGATTTACTGTGTGTGTGTGTGTGTGTGTGTGTGTGTGTGTGTGTGTGTGTGTGTGTGTGTGTGTTTCAAGGAACTATTGCCACAAAAGATACTTTAATGACACCGACTAAGCATTGGTCGTGGCAGATGACACCAGTGGCCAGCAGATTAAGAGTTTTAAAACCAACATGAAGAAAATTAAAACCTTGACCTTAAGCTTGTGCCGGACATACATACAACACATACCCGACCCTGTATTTAACATGTACACTAATTCCGTTTTTAGAATATAGATAATTTAACATATTGGTTAATTTACATATTTTCAAACGAAGATTAATTAATACAGGGTGTCCATAAATGATTACTCTAATTAAAGCATGAAAGCATACTGTTTTTTAGGGTAATCATTTATGGACACACTGTATTATGAAACACTTCCTCGAGCCTGCCCCAAAAAAGAAAGAAATAAGAAGTTAGTAAATAGAGAAGAAATGAGGAATAACCATGAATTAGTTACAAGCTCCCTTAAAGAGAAACAGCTGAACGACAACAAACTTCTCCCTACAAAATCTCTTGATGAGCGTGTAAAGCTGTTTAGAGAGGAGCTGGAGAGACAACAAAGAACAGGTAATAAGCTTAAGTAATTCTCAGAGTGTGAGGGACCTCTCGACTTCGCCTTCTAAAGGCTGGATATTATACACTGTTGACTGCCCTTGTTCTACATAAAAGTGATACCACCAACAACAACAAGAACAGCAATAACAACAGCAACAATAATAATAATAATAATAACAAAAACAATAATAATTTCACTGGTCAACATAAAAAAAATTCGCATGGTTCTGGATCAAAACAGTCTGATTCTAGTGTAATTGTATGTGCTGAACTCAATTATGACATTCGTATAGCTGTATCAGGCTCAGTTTTCCAGAACCAGCATATCTATATATTTAGTGTACCATGCTATTCATACAGTAATTTATATGCTCATTGGCTCCACTTATGCAATTATTTTGTCCTGATTTGTGCTTTTTTGTTTGTTTCAGTTTGCTGATTCATGATATTGCATATCTACACCTGCATGATTTGTAATTACTCTGAAATTAACAAAACATGGAACGTCGCAAGTGTGTGAACGGTGCTGACAGTTTTTGCTACATATGTGGTGCCTTCACTCCTGGTAGCCTCAAGAAACCAATCACAAAAGCTGTTCGACTGAACTACAAAAGTTACTTCAAATGTCATTTGGGTGACCAAGACAAGAAATGGGCACCTCATGTAGCCTGTAAGTCTTGTGTTAACCACCTGAGCGAGTGGATGTGTGGTAAACGAAGTTCAGGAATGCCGTTTGCTGTACCAATGATATGGCGTGAACCTAAAGACCACAGTAGTGACTGCTACTTCTGTCTCACAAATATTAAGGGAATAAAAATCAAGACACGAGGCAAGGTACAGTACCCCAATATTGCTTCTGCAATCCGACCAGTACCGCACAGTGCTGAACTTCCAGTCCCAAATCCACCGACTGAACAAGAATTGAGTGATTCCGATTCTACCTCTACCTCAATGGAAAACGACTACCAGGATGACTCTGAAAATACCAGGCCTAAACTATTTACTCAAGAAGCGCTTCATGATCTCATCAGGGACCTAAACTTGTCAAAAGAAAAGGCTGAAGTTTTGGGATCCAGACTAAAGCAGCGTAACCTGCTAGAAGATGGAGTGCATATCACTACAGCGCGTTACCGACATAGACAGCTGTCTGCATTTTTCAAGATGGCAAACAACCTTTGTTATTGCGAGGACGCAGTATCTCTCATGCAACAACTCTGCAAGTCTGAAACATACAAGACAGAGGATTGGAGGCTGTTTATAGACTCAGGAAAAGACTCTCTGAAAGCTGTTCTTTTACACAATGGCAATCGGCTTCCATCTGTCCCAATAGCACACGCAACAAAAATGACTGAGAGCTATGAAACAATGAAAATTCTGTTGGCCGCTATAGAGTATGAGAAACACCAGTGGAAGATATGTGGCGATCTCAAAGTCATCAGTTTACTACTGGGCCTTCAGAGTGGCTACACAAAGCACATGTGCTTTTTGTGCTTGTGGAACAGCAGAGCTGATGCAGAGCACTATGTGAGAAAGGATTGGCCGACAAGACCAAGAGATGCGCCTGGAAGGTTTAACTGTGCTCACAATCCGCTTGTAGATCCAGAAAAGATATTTTTGCCTCCACTGCATCTAAAACTCGGTTTGGCTAAAAATTTCATCAAAGCTATGGATCAATTCGGTGCTGGGACTCTATACTTATCTCAGAAACTAGGTGGTGTGGTTTCCGAAGCCAAGTTGAAAGCAGGTGTCTTGAATGGACCACAAATTCGTATACTAGTTAATGATAGCGAATTCACCAAAACATTGAACCCACTGGAGAAAAAAGCATGGGAATCATTTGTCAATGTGTCAAAGAATTTTCTTGGAAACTATCGTGCTGACAACTACAAAGAAATCGTAACAACCATGCTTCAGAATTATCATGCATTGGGAGCAAGGATGTCCTTGAAATTGCATTTTTTCCACTCTCATATTGAATTTTTCCCAGGTAACCTTGGAGACGTTAGTGATGAACACGGCGAAAGATTTCATCAAGATATCGCCATAATGGAGAGCAGATATCAGGGACAATTCAGTCCTAACATGATGGGCGACTATTGCTGGACACTGCAACGAGAAGAGAGCAAGCTGTACAAGAGAAAGAGTAAAGTTCAGAAGCACTTTTAGAACTTCATATTTTGTCATTATAAAGGATTTGAACTTATGTTTTTTGGTACAATTTTTTATGAGCTTATCTGTGATAGGTTTAAAATTGTATCTTGCATGACGCGATAATGTTACTATATTTACTATTTTTTTAATTCTTTAAGAAAGTAGGTCTGATGGTAGAATGAAACATCCAGCTAATATTCATTAATATGAAATTAGTCATGAAAGCACAGTCACATGAGATAATCTCATCTTTTGCACGACACGTGATGGAATATTAAATATTTGTACCTATTGATTTTTTTATAAAACCTGGTCTGATAGAACAAAACAAATATCAGATTCGAATTCAGCAATATGAAATTAGTTGTGTGAGCATGATCTCATATGTGAACCATTTTGGCTGTTGACCAGTGTAATAATAATGATGATGATGATGATGATGATGATGATAACAACTACGACAACAATACTACTACTACTACTACTACTAATAATAATAATAATAATAATAATAATAATAACAATAATAAACTCTTTCCCATCAATCATTATTACTCTCCCTTCTCATACATTTAAAGCAAAATCTAGTATTGGCAGTGACAGATTGTAACAGATATTCTTTCATATCCCAGGTGAGGTGTAAAAAGAAATCAGAGCCGTGAGACTAAGCTACCAAGACCAACAGGGTGTGATACGCTTAAGACGGCAGTTGATCAGATACACGGTGAGGCTCGCTCCACATTTCAGGATCAGTGCAGATTAACGTGATAGCAAGAGGACCTAATCTTCTTACTGGTGTATGTTGGTGAGTGCTAGAGGTGAATTAATCTCCTAAATTAGTGTCTTTTCTCGCTCCCTCTCTCTCTCGCTGTAAAATGAAACAGGAGAAAATATTTTAGAATTACCAGTGATGTTTTTGTGAGTAAATATAACCAGGTGGACACTGATTTGTTTAGGTTAGGGAATATTCTTATGATGAAACTAACTAGTAAATTAGGACAACAACTTTACGAGCAGAAAAACACTAGACAGATACTGTATTTGGAAATTAGAATTCCTCGGTTGTGTCCTCAGAGGAAACATGAAAAAAAAAAGACGCAACGAATTCGCTGTTAACAAAACTTGGTGATGGTTCCCTGGAGGCTCGGGAGGCAGATTACCAGACTATCTTTACTAGAAAGACAAAAAGGTTTTATGCAATAAGTAACCAGCGATAACCCCCAAGGAAGCTTTAGTAAAGACTACAGGGACATCTTCGCAAAAGTGAGAGAGAAAAAAAAATGAAGGAAAAAATCTTTAGACAACAACTTACAAGTGACGACGCCTTCGGTGATACTACTTCAGGGAGCATGAAAACGTCGTTAAGATAGCAAGAAAATAGGCCAATTCCTAGACTGATACATAAACCTATTACGATCTCAAGGACTCTTAATTATATTTTTGTTACAACAGCGAGGAAAAAAAGAAAGAAAAAATGTAAACAGTAAGAGAGAAGACCTGGGTGGAGAAGGTCTAGTGTCTGGTGCGCCCCTTCAAGAGAGTTCCCCAACGCCCCGGTCACAAAAATACCTCCCGGAGGGACTTTGCCTCGCCAAAGCGGATTACTCTATATCTTTGTTGTCTGGCGAGGGAGGTGCAGCGGGAGGCTCCTGGGCGTAGGAAAAGTCACAGGACGATGAGCTTGGTGATGGCCTGGAGGCTCCTCGGGTGCTGGGGAGATCTGCAGCCGCCGTCAAGTGTGTCTCCTTATATGGCCAGTTTGCTCTCGCTCCTTGGCCCATAAAGACACACTTACACACACGTACACATAAGTAGAATATGAACATGTAAGTAGGCATACATACTCATAAACACATATGTGTACTGTGCACATATGAACACCAACATCCACTTACAGTCACACAAATTCACATATCATGTCAAACTTATCCACCAGCCAAAAGCAATTAATATATCACTCTGTTACACTTTGACATAATTATGCTGATTAATTACCCAAATCCCCGTGAAGATAATGATATTATATAAATGATCTAAACGAAATTAATGTATTTTACCAACACGTCACTGAGGACTCCCCAATAATTAAAACAGCATTAACAATTAAATTACTTGTATAACAATTTTTTTTCAGGTACCTTTAGCATCCGATTTTCTCTCTGGGTCTTCGTTGTTTCAAGAGAGTTCACCTTGTGTTACTTCTTTCGTATTTCCAGTCTTCATTATCCTCACTTTCCTCTTGTTTCGAACCCGGTCTTTCTATATTATTTTTTAGTTGTTAGTCTTCCTGTGTCTTCCTGTATCTTCTTGTGTCTTCCTGTGTCTTCCCCCAGGGTTTCGTAGTCTCCAACCTCAGCGTTCTCTAACAAACCAAATTTTCTTCACGTCTTATGCCTCATGCTGTGGCCATTCGACTCTCTCTCTCTCTCTCTCTCTCTTACCTTTTTCTCTATCGATATCCACTTCCAATTTTTCTTTCTCCTATATTACCCCGTTTCTGAATCTGTCCCCTGAGTGCGTGTAACATGAGACATCAAAAGACCGACAGCTTGAAGGAGAAGCAAAATAAAAGAAACTTGAAATACTTTACGAACAGGAAAAGCTTAAGATGGTGTTGGTGTTGGCGTTGGTGTTGGCGTTGGTGTTGGTGTTGGCGTTGGTGTTGATGTTGGCGTTGGCGTTGGCGTTGGTGTTGGTGTTGTTTACAAGTTAGCGGTTCTTTAAGTTATGCTATACCATTTTACACGATCGAGCTAAAAGGCACTAATGTAATGGCACTCAAAGGCACTCTGTTGGCATCATGAGGGCTGCAGAACACACGACATTGAGGTATGACGCGTTGGGGTGTGTACAGGTATAGAGAGAGAGAGAGAGAGAGAGAGAGAGAGAGAGTCCCACAGTATATACAATATCATTCTATCATTTTGAACATCATTCCAGCACAATTGCGTCATTCGCCAGCAAAATATACTCCTCTTATTTACACAGTACGACGCCATCTGTTAGACCTTGAACACTACTGAATACAATGTACACACTGCCAACACTACACACCACGTCAGGTCACACAATACTGCCAACACCTACCACACTGCCAACATTACACACCGTCAGGTCACACAATACTGCCAACACCTACCACACTGCCAACATTACACACCGTCAGGTCACACAATACTGCCAACACCTAAAACGTTTCCAACACTACACGGTGGGTCTTACAACAATGCTAACTCCACAAAAAGCCTCCTACAACACAACCAACACCCACAACACTGCCAACACTACAGGGTGGCAGGGGTGGTAGTGGTGGTGGTGGTGGAGGGTACACACGGTTAACAGGGTTTCAACCTTGTCACCCTGCCGTCACTCTGAAAGAATGATGGTTTTCAATATTGGTAAAATTTGAATTAATATTAAAGCCTCACAGTTTACAGCCATTTGCCTCGTGTGTCACATTCTATTGGTCGGTTTCACACTGTTTTGATTTTTTTTACTCCGCCCAGTAGGTTAAATAATCCATAAATTATAATACGCGATCACACGATTATCCGCTTTTCAGTTTTATTAAGAAATTATGTCGCTGAATATATTAACTAACTTTTTTGTTTTGGTTGGTGAAGAGAATGACGCTGGCGCTTGACTAGTAATTAACTGGTCTTTCTTTTGTGCAGGAAAAACATTGTAACATAGTGTGGGTTTTCAACAATCACTGGTTTTAATTCTAGTGTATCAACTTCTTCTCTGTGGCTGTGTGACATGTAGTTTGGTATTGTTAGTGGGATTGTGTAGCGGTAGGGAGCATGGGTATAGGTCTATTTAATTACTTTCCTCACTACTAACGTTAATGTTAGTTTGTTCACGTACAGTTTCTTGAGGATCTCCTTGAGGGTCCAGTTTCATAATCTAGTTTCAGATTCTCCTTCAGCAGTAATTAGGCAACCCACACACACACACACACACACACACACATCAAAAGGTCAAAGTTCAAAGTGCTGAGTAGGTGAACGTGAAGCAAGCGTTGTAGAAGATGTGATGATCATGGTAATTAGGTAAACATGACTAACGTTCAAACCATTAATAATAATTTTGAATCATGAAATAAAAATAAAAGGGGGGGGGGGGGCGAGGAGAGGAACGACTACCCTCCACGTACTACAGACAATATTTATGACGTGATTTGAGTTGAATGTAGTTTTAGTTAAATATTGTTAACCGATATTTTAATAAACAGAATATTGATTAATGTTTAATTAGGTGAGGATTATATTTTCTCTCACTTTAATATGATTGCAATATCCCTCACATTATGGTCTGGGCTGTACACGTGGATATGTGGGTTTTCTCTGGCGTGACACACTGGCATATTCCTCCACCATAACATCTCAATTACTGACTCATTTCTCCCGTTATGTTCCAGCTCATCATTCTCTACCTTCCATTACACTATTGTAAGTCTTCACTCACCTCATATTTATCATACAATCAACACGTCCAAAACATCTCAGAATCACTTCATTTTTTTCCCAGGTAGTTTTAGACTTACTCGCAAAATACACGTACAGGTCCAGGTAGGGGGATATAACATTCTACAACAGGTCACTGCTACATGTGTAAGAGCAGCCATTCTGTGACGACCGGAATTAACGCTGAAAAATAAACCTTAAACACTTCCTCAGGTAATTTGTTCCTTCTTATACCTAAAAGAAAGACACATGCTGAGGACACTTGTATACTTACCTTAGTTTTACAATGATGATGTTCTTTCATATTCACTTTAATCCTAACCTACAAGCATACAGTATAATAGCATAAGAAAAACATACCTTTAATTCATCGGTAAAAGACATATAACCTATGAAACATCCGAGTACCTAATTTTCGCCATTAACATCAAACCCACTGTCACACTTGAACTTAAACTCCTGTTGTCTAAAGACTTCATAACACACACACATGGTCTCGCAGTTGGCGTCTCTTTCTGTCATTTTATTCCAACAACTCAATTATAATAATCAGTTCATCACCTATCCAGCCACCTTGTTCCATAGCAGAGGAAAAGACTTGTATGAATTTAGGTAAAGTAAGAATTATGATAACAGAGCGTTGGGTTATATAATATTTTGAAGCACCCGAGAGGTTAAGAGTTCACTGTTTAAGTCACTGTATCTCCAAGCGTCCCATTTGTAAAGGTCATTGGTGCAGTTCCTTCATGGTGATGCTATTAAACGAGGTTAATTTAGTGACATTGATCATAAAAACACGGTAACAAAAATCAATGGCTTCTATGATTATTCGGCATCAGGTGAAACAGCTGGTGAGGATGTGCTGTGATCTGCGTCCAACACACTCACAGAACAGCCCCTGCCGCACACGACCGACGTACAGCAAGGTGCTCTACAGTAGGGGCGGTGTCATCTTGTACTATACACCTCCACTTGACATACAAGCCTGTTGTTCTCTGTTGATCTGACATGACCTACCATCACCGTGTGTCTGGTCGAGGAAGTAAGCCCTTTGACGTCAGATTAATATGGTCGGCAGTAACTATGACACACGTGATGTTTCCATGACAGTATTAGATTAATCATAAGGTTATAGAGAATTGTCAGGCATGAGTGTGTTTGTTCTTTCCCTGTACTGGACGTTACGGACTCATTATTTAAATAGAGCAAGATTGTCCATAGACAGTTCAGGGCTGCAGGTCATTTAGAACAGTACCTAGCATAGGTAAACTATAACAGTTACTAATAAAATCCATTATATTCTATAAATGATCAAATATTAAAATATAATAATTTTGCGCAATAATCCATTCTCTTTTATTCTTCTGCGTGGCAAGGGCGAGTCCACTCTACAGCAATAATGGGGGAGGTCAGGTGGAACAGGCAAATTGGTACCTTGTGACATGACATTTTTTAATCAAAATATGTCAAATAATAACCTGAAGTTTGGCATATGTTTCATGGACAGGGTAACCCGAGTCACCACTCCCGAGTCCTGTTCCGTCTGCTGGCGGATTAATTCCCCAATGCCAAACCGGCACATATCCCAACACTCTTCAAATGTTTTTCCCTTCAAAGGTATGCCTTTTTCTTTTAGTATCCTCTGCCATCTACTACAGCTGAAGGAATTTATCCAGAATTACTTACAGTTACTAAAATTATAATAGTGATCATCATACCTGCCCCTAGCGTCTTCCATGGAAATCTTACTCTTAGTCTAATTTTTAAATATATTTACTATACTTACTTTTCTTTATCTTTGGGGGATCGATGAAATACGAAATCGGGATGTGTATTCTTTCTCCGTTTGCACGGGTGTCCTTTACTTGTCATGTTGATAAGACCATTCATTTGTATATTGCGCTCGTGTGCGGATTCCAATTGTCATATTCAATGTGTAAACTAGCAGACGACGCGCTCCACACAAGCGACATCTATCCACCACACTACCAAATTTGTGAGTTCGTTCGTGTCTTAACCATTACATGTGAATGCTGAGCTTTCCCGTCTTATCATAGTCATTGGTAGTATCCAGTATCTACGCCACACACGCCGGCGCCATCATCGCCAAGTTTACTTTGATGTAGTTGGTGTTTACCGGCTGTTGTTTGACGTTGTATTCCGTGCTTCGTTGTTATTGTTGTGCATCACTGTTATCTTTGTGTCTTTTACGGGTTATCGAGTACTGCACGTATCATATATTTTGATATTGGGTAAAGTGAGTGAACTTTGAAAAAAAAAAAAAGATGTCGAGATACGGGTAAGCCTGCTGCTGTTTCGTCTCCCTCATCAGGCAAGGCCAAGTTCTCCCGCAAGACCTTGAGCTTGAGGGTGAAACTAGACATTATACGGCGTTATGAGAGTGGTGAAGGGTCAAGCTAAATGGCGAAAGTATTGGCCTTTCGCTATCATTAAGAAGGCAGATTTTCCGACGCGGAGAGTGAGTGACGAGTCGACCCTAGCAACAGTAGTCCTCCACCCACAGAGAGAACACAAAGTGACTGCTTCTGACGTGGACTTGGTGAGTCTTACATTACTGTAGTGTATTATAGTTTGTTATTATTAAAGCTAATTATTGTTAAATACAGTGCATTAAGGTGAAAAAATTCCCCATAGATCGAATCTTTCTCGTTTAGCGATAATTTCAAAACGCTAAAACTTTTGAATGCCAGAGTTAATACCAAATTAATTAAAATGATCCCTGCATAGTAATACTGTATATGCTGTCCATTTTTTCAAAGTAAATATGTTCACAATTGGTAAGCAGACCTCTGTTATTCTCTAAAATAATGTTAACTAATTGGACTATCAAAATGCAAATGATTTCAAGGCATTAGCAATTCAGAGATGATGTTAGAAAATTTTAAATAATTATCATAAAAGGTCGAAGTCAAAGATGAAATTCGCTTTCGAATGAAGTCTTTTCATATTTCTTTGTTTTGTAACACGAACATTTCTATGAACCAATCAATTATTTTTTTTTTATAGAAGAGGGGCGTGCTCGGCCTTACGGGTCAGGTTAGCGGGGAAATACCATAGTGAACGAGGCGAGACGTCAGAGTCAGACGAGTCAGTGTCACGTGTGACCTTGGGAAGTGAGAGTGTTTTGTCACGTCGTCTTGGTTAAGTGGTTAAATCAACGTAGTTTCCTTCCGCCCTGGCAACCTGCGGGTGACACCTTCACCTAAAAGCCCACTGAGGTAGGCGAGGGTTTAATTTTTATTTTTCCGTAGATGTTGGCAATATGGTCACGATTCGACCTGGCCCAGGATAAATGCGTTTGTTATTTGATTTACTTTTGTTGTGTACGAATTCAGTTTCTGGAACCATTATTGGCGACTACACAACCCCAACCGACCTAAACTAACCCTCACCACCCATTAATCCTCCCCATCACCAATTAACACCCTCCCCACCACCCATCAACCTCCCCACCACCCATCAACCTTCCCAACCTCATCAACCCTCCCCCATCAACCCCCTCCCCACCACCCAATCAACCCTCCTCATCAACCTTCCCCATCAACCCTCCCCACCACCCATCAACCCTCCCCACCACCCATCAACCTACCCACCACCCATCAACCCTCCCCATCAACCCTCCCCATCAACCCTCCTCATCAACTTCTTCCCCATCAACCCTCCCCACCACCCATCAACCTTACCCACCACCCATCAACCCTCCCCATCAACCCCTCCTCATCAACCTTCTCCATCAACCCTCCACCACCCATCAACCTTACCCACCACCCATCAACCTCCCCAACAACCCTCCCCAACCTCCCATCAACCTCCCCATCAACCTCCTCATCAACCTTCCCCATCAACCCTCCCCACCACCCATCAGCCTTGCCACCACCCCATCAACCTTACCCACCACCCATCAACCTCTCCCCCCCATCAACCCTCCCCATCAACCCTCCCCCATCAACCTTCCCCATCAACCCTCTCCACCACCCATTAACCATCCACATCACCCATTAACCCTCCCCACCACCCATTAACCATCCCCACCACCCATTAGCATCCCACCACCCATTAACCCTCTCCTCACCAACCATTAACCCATACCCATACCACCCGTTAACCATCCCCACCACCAAACCCAACCCACCACCACCCATTAACCCCCCACCACCTATCAACCCCATCAGACACCACCCACACACCCTCATTACCCCACATGAGACACACCACCTACCCTCGCCCATCCTCTCTCCCCTCCTATCCCTCTCTCTCTCCCCCTTCCCCCTCCACCCCTTCCCCTTCCCCCAGAGAGATAGACGGACAGCAATCTGACACACACATGCCGAGAGCGTCAGTTCTGTCTGTCTGTCTGTCTATATCACTGCAAGAAGTAATGGAGTCCACCTCACACACACACACAGCCTTGTCAGTCTAGAGTAAATTTGCCAGACTTGGGAAATATCTTGTCTTCTGTCAATAAAGATAAAAATCACACGAGTTGACGGACCAAAGCCTGGCAACGGATCAACTTTGTCAGGCAAGAGGAGGTGAGGGAGGGAGGGAATGTGGGATGGGTGGGAGGGAATGTGGAATGGGTGGGAGGGAATGTGGGATGGGTGGGAGAGAATGTGGGATGGTGTAGGGGAATGTGGGATGGGTGAGAATGGATGTAGGGAATGTGGGTTGGTGGGAGGAAATGTGGGATGGGTGGAGGAATGGGGATGGGTGGGAGGGAATGTGGAATGGGTGGAGGGAATGTGGAATGGGTGGGAGGGAATGTGGAATGGGTGGAAGGGAATGTGGGATGGGTGGGAGAGAATGTGGGATGGTGTAGGGGAATGTGGGATGGGTGGGAGGAAATGTGGGATGGGTGGGAAGGAATGTGAGATGGGTGGGAAGGAATGTGGTATGGGTGTACGGGATGTAGGATGGGTGGTAAGAAAAAAAACGAAAGGGGTGGGAGGGAAGGGGAATTAATGGAATGGAAGAAGGAATAGTTAAAGTAAGAATTAATGCTAAAGAGAAACGGGAATGCGCAGAGGAAAAGAGGAATAATTGAAAAGGGAGATAAATAATTCTAGTGGAAGGAAAAGGAATGACAAAGAAAGACACTAAAAAAGACGAGAGAGATTGAAAGACGGACGTGAGGGAAGGAAGAGGAGGAATTAAGGAGGCGGTATACAGAGAAATGGGACAGACGATATGGGAGAGAAAGGGAGAAGCAATAAAAGAAAATAAGAAAGAGAAGATAAGAAAAAAAGATGGAATAATGTGAACGTTAGGGCATAGGGCGAGAGGGGAGAGAGAGAGAGAGAGAGGAAGGGAGAGGGGGTGGAAAGGTTAAAGCGGAGGGAGAGAAATTGAAGGGGCGAACGAAGGGAGGAAGAGGGGGAATGGAAGAGCTCAAAGATAGAGCTGGAGATGGAGAAGGGAATATAAAAGAGTGGAAGAAGAGGTGGGGAAGAAAAAGAGACGAAAAAGAATAAGGAGAGACAAGATGAGGAATGAAAGAGGAGAGGATAGAGACAGTAGAGAGAAGAGCGTGTAGAAAAAAGGAAGGGTAGACTAGATTAAAAAATAAAAAAACCAAGACGAAAAAAAAAGTAGGAAAAAAGTAGAATAAAGGAAGAATTGATAATTAAAGAAGTAGTAGAGGAGGGGAGGGTGGGAGGGGGTGGATCACTCAACGCTCTACAAAGGGTGTATTCGAGAAGATCAGATAGTGCAAATGAAGGTCACATTCCCATAAGAGGTAGATTAGGTTAATGACTAGGTAGTTAGGAGGGCCCGTGGAGGTAGATTAGATGGCGCCACTAAAGGTCGTAATTGTGTTATGGTGTGTATTCATAGGAAGGGGGGGATGGAAAAGGCCTACCTAGCTATATGGTTCCCCAGAGAGAGAGAGGTGACTAATTTAACTTTCCATGATACCCCTTTCCCTCCTACTTCCCCTCCCCCCCCACCCGCCGCCCCCCCTCCCCCCTCCCTCTTCCTACCCTTCCTCCTCCTCCTTCTCCTCTTATTCCTCCTCTTCTTCTTCCTTTCATTCCTTCCTCCTCTCATTCCTCTTTCTTCCTCCCCCTCTTTCATTCCTCTTCTTCCTCCTCCTCCTTTTTCCTCTTTTTTGCTCCTCACACCCTCCTCCTCCTCTTCCTCTTATTCCACCATAATCTCTACCATCACCACCCTCCCACAACCACCACTGTTCTCCTCACCACCACCACCACCACCACCACACCCTCCTCTTTACCTCCACCACCCTCCTCTTACCTCCACCACTCTCCTCCCCCACCACCACCTTCCCATCACCACCACCCTCTTTCCCACCCCCACCACCACCCTCTCTCTCCCACCCTCACCCACCAATCTTCTCTGTTGACCCCCTCACCACCACCGTCCCCCACCACCACCGTCCCCTCACCACCACCCTCCCCCCACCACCACCGGGGTCCTCACCACCACCGTCCCTCACCACCACCCTCCTCACGCACCGTCCTCACCACCACTGTCCCTCACCACCACCCCTCCTCACTCACCACCTCCTCACCACCACTGTCCCCCACCACCACCTCCCCCACCACCACTGTCCTCACCACCACCGTCCTCACCACCCACCGTCCCTCACCACCACCTCCCCTCACCACCACCACCGTCCCTCACCCACCAACACCGTCCTCACCACCACCGTCCCTCACCACCACCGTCCCTCACCACCACCTCCCTCACCACCCCCTCCACCACCACCCTCCCCTCACCACCACCGTCCCCTCACCACCACCCTCCCCTCCTATCATGGTACTGGACAAGATACATTTTCTCCCTTCTGTTCATTTTGTCAATTCTGAAATAACCTAACCTAACCTAATTAAGGTCTATTTGATGCATTTAAGTGAGGATATAAACGTACAGAAGGAAGTAACTTTTGGAATGTAAACAAATATGATACACAAACGCTGCCGAATGTTACTGTCTGTGTTTTGTCTCGTCCCATGAGAGGACGGAGGGGGGTATTATTGTTGCTGCTGTTTCTTTAGTTTATTATTTATTTATTATTATTATTATTATTATTATTATTATTATTATTATTATTTTTAGTATTATTATTATTATTATTATTATTAGTATTAGTATTAGTATTAGTAGTAGTAATAGTAGTAGTAGTAGTAAATAAGCTCTATACAGAATTGATCCGGAAAGTCAAACGCTACAAAACAACGGCGACTTTCACCAGCACTTCTCTCGTACCTTGACCAATTAAGACCGAATTTGACGCCAACTGACACTGTCAAAACGCCGACACGGGAAAACAAACACAAACAGACTTGGCGGATTTTTGGTCAATTCTAAAAGCGGAAAGTTGTTGGATTTTGTTCTGTGATAAATGTATCTTTCATAGTCTATTGACCAATTAGACACGAGTTTGTAATGGTATATCACGTGACAATTCAAATCGGCATATGAAAATAGGTTTAGTAAATCTGTGTTTGCTGTAGGAGTCAAATTGGGAGTTATCAGTCGCCTTCTTGCCAAATTGTTAACCCATCTCTGTGGCACTTTGTAAACACACCTGGTCATAGTCGACATTAACCATTATTTTCACGCGTAGATTTTCTTGATATTATACCGGATATCTGTTGAGGTCAAGTTTCATGAGAACAGCCACTGGATGGAGTTTGAAGTGGGGGGGAGGGGGCGTGATAACCAACCCTCAGACATAAAGATTACTCCTGGTTTGATTTCACAGCTTATCATTTCTGTATGTATGTATGTATGTATGTATGTATGTATGTATGTATGTATGTATATGGTGTATTGATTAGCATCCTCGCCTCGGAAGCGAGCGGACCCGAGTTCAATCCTTGGGCAGGGTGAAACTATGGGCAAGTTTCTTTACGCCATTTGCCTCTGTCTACCCAGCAGTTATTGGGAACCTAGATGTTAATCTATTTGCGGATCTTGCTCCGGGGTAATGGTTAGCCAGTGCAGTTGGCGAGTTGTCCGGTCTTCTCGGACTATTCCTTGACACTGGGTCATGCATATCGTTAACTTGGGGTGTGGTTGTTGTGTTGGCGACAGCTTCTACACATTAAACAAATTCACGCCTAGGTGACCATTGGGTCGGCCATCCTCGATTTCGAGGAGCTTCCATTATGTATGTATGTATGTATGTATGTACTGTATATGTATGCATGTATGTCCCCCACTCTCTCACCTCTAAATTAATATTAAGTGATGCCTATAACAGCAGGTCGTGTCGACGCTTGGCCGGAGCGACACGAGGAGGCAAACCGGGTATTCTCCCTTTCCCCCTAAACTGGTTCTCCCTCCTTCTCCTATTGTCTCCCTTTATCTGCTTTATCGACCTCCCCCCCTTCTCTCCCTCTTGAATACCACCCTCTTCCATCTTCTCCCTTTCTCTTCTCTGTACCTCCCTTTCTCTACTATATCCAAATTTTACCCCCTCAAGCCCCTCACCCTTTCCATTCCCTCCCTGTCCTACACCCTCTAATTTATCTCCCTTTAACATATATTAATGTTTGACACTTACGACAGTTTTACCTCCCTTCTGCGTCTACTCCCTTCCTCCCCTTAATTGGATGTCCCTCTCCTCTCCCTGTGACAGTCCTTCCTCGTCTTCTTTATCTCCATTTTACTGTCTAACTTTTCTCCTTTTGTCTCCCTCTCACAATAGAAATGTCTCTCTCCATGTTCTTCATTTTCACTATTCATCCCTTTTTATTGGCCTTCCTTCCTTCCTTCCTTCCATCCTTCCTTCCTTCCTCCAATCCCCGGGTATCTTTCCTCTTCCCTTCTCTTCCTCTCTTTCCCTGTTACAAATCTCTCCTCCCTCTTCCTTTCCTCTTCTTTCTACTGTTCCAGAGTCATCCGAAACCATCTGCCATCTTCTTTTTCTTCTTCTCATTTCCTTCTTCCTCCTTTCGTCCCCCTCACAACCCCTTTCCCTCCCTCCTTCCTTCCTCATTCCACTCACCCCTCTCCCTCACCACCTCGCCCTCCCTTTCTCCATCCCTCATTCCTTCCCTCCCTCCCCCTAACCCCCCTTCTCTGAGCAGAACACGACGTCTCATTAGTTGTCTTCAGGCCACCTGACTTACTGTATCTTGAACTATGTAATTACTTCATTGAATCAGGTGTGCTTGAGGACATTCTTGCTGTTTATCCCAAATTTGCTAGCCTACACTGATTAGTCTTCAATTAGAATATGACTCCAATGTATGTGATCCACTGACCCATATATGCTGCTGGTGAATGTGATGTATTTCCTTCTTTGTGTACGAACCTCTGTCCTGCGTGGCAGTGAACAGTGGCATTACCCACATGAATCTGACCTATATATAGTGTCAATGAATATGATGCATTCTTTGTGTACGAACCTCTGTCCTGTATGGCAGTGAAAAGTGACATTACCCACATGAATCTGACCGACGTATATGTATGTATGTGTGCGTGTGTGCATGTATATGTACGAGTACATGTATATGTGTATGTATATACGTATATGTATGTGTATATATGTGTGTGTGTGTGTTTACATATATGTATATGTACTGTCAATGAATATGATACAACTCTTTGTGTACGAACCTCTGTCCTGCATGGCAGTGAACAGTGACATTATCCATATGAATCTGACCTCTATACATTTATAGTTGTTAATGAATATGATGTATTTCTTTGTGTGTGAACCTTTGTCCTGCGTGACAGTGAGAAGTGATACCACCCTCAGTGTCAAGACCTGACTGAATTACTCGGAATAGGCAAACTGTACTACAAGCTCTGCCAATAAATTTGTTAAAAAAAAAAAAAAAAAAAAAGTTGTCTTGAGGCGCTCGCAAGCTTATCTTCTGCAAGAGATTAAGTGAGAGGAGGAGAGAGAGGAGGAGACAGAGGACAGGGAAATGGGAGAGAGGAGAGGGAGATGGGAAGGTGAGAGGATGTGGATGGGAAGGAAAAATATAGAGGGAGATAAGCGAAGGGGAAAGAGGGATGACGAGAATAGGAAAGATTTGAAAGAGGCAGACAGAAATACTTGTTACAAAAGAACGAGATGTGAACTACTACAACTGTGATGAGTAGGAATTATTCATTAGTCATTAAACTTGTAAATATATCAATAATTCAGGGAGGACAAACCGCAGAATAGGAGAGACGTGAAGTAATAGTATTTTATGATATGTTAGTAGTAGATAATTGATGAAATGAGACGAACATATTGACGATTCATGTTGGGTTGGGTTAGGTTAAGTTGGTTATGTTAGGTTTTGTTAGGTTAAGCTAGGTTAGGTTAGCTTTGGTTAGTTTTGTTTAGACTATTAATCATGTATAATATGATTATCTTCATGATCGTCTAAGCCCATCAGAAGTCCCCCCACCCCCCCACCCAATATAAATCTATGCATAATTACATCAAACACAGAACAATAATTATTCAGGCGTATTACCGACACGTTCATTACTAAAGCCATTTCTGCTGTAAAATCAGTAGCTAATGAAACCACTAAACACCCTGTGATAATGACAACACAAATCACTATGTATTAAATATACTGACTATTTCTCTGACCTGACATTTCAACATTTCTTATTGTATAAATCATTCACAAATATCAATGTTCATAACACCTGCATACCTTTATATATATATATATCCCATGTAAAACTTCGGATCATCAAAAACGCTCAGGTGTGCTCGCCCCCTCACCTGACAAGCATACAGTACATAAGCTCAAAGTTTGTGACGTGACCTGAAGTATTGAAGTACTGTATGTCCTGAGTCAACACCGCGACACTGTGGGGGGGGGGGTAAAATATGGAAGATGTATTTAATTGTTTAGTTGACTGAATATCACAGCACCTCACTTTAGAAGGAGTTACCAAGTGTCTTAGGAGCTGGAATATCCTATCCTATCCTATCCATATCACGTTAACTTATGGTAATGTAACTAACGAGCAGTGAGGAGAGTGATCGTCCACACTTGACGACATAAAGTTCTGGACATAAAGAAGGGTGGGGGGAGGGGTGAATATTTCTGGACTAGGATTGAATACCTTAATTAATTATGTACCTGTGTGAAAATGTTAGCCTTACTTACCTCTGTTATACTTTATCACGGAATCTCTTGTAATTGTTTAAAAGTCTTAGAACAATATATCTTCATTGACCTTCACACCACACAACAATCACACAATACCAGCAACAATCACACAATATCACACAACAATCACATAATACCAGCAACACAATTACTCGTTTTTCTTGATGTGAGTAAAATAAATACTCAACTAATTAACTAACTTCCAAGTGTCCTATGCGTAACATATTTTCTTTTAAGGTTAGGTTGAAAAAAAAATCTATTGCTAACGTTAGTCTACGTGTTCACAAACCATCGAGAGACATCCACATATTTTCATCCAATTTTCATTATATAACATTACACTCATTTGTATGATAAGGTATGGGATTATAGTCTCAACGTGTATGTGTGAAATGCGCTTAAATGTTATTTCTGAGGCATAACAGGTTTGGTTTGGTTAGGTTAGGTTTTGTTTTGTTTTGTTTTGTTTTGTTTGGTTTGGTTTGGTTAGGTTTAGTTTGGTTAGGTTAGGCTTGGTTTTGTTTGATTTGGTTATGTTAGGTTAGTTTAGGTTAGGTTAGGTTAGGTTAAGAAGGAAATAATGGAAGAACAAAAAACTATACTCGTATCTATCTGAAAATCCATCAACACTGACAAACATCAACGCAGACAAACACGGCAAAAAAAAAAATAAAATAAAATAAAATCGCGCCAAAACGCTCTCAGAAAACGAGGACAAGACACCCGCCTCCAGCCTTAATAAATTATCGCAAATTTCACCAAAACGTCAGGATGGCGTCTCATTGCCACATCCGCCACAAGCCGTCCGCTCACAACAATCATTAAAAATGCAAATAACATACAGACCGGTGATGGCCCATTAGGCAGCCTTAGCGTCACAATTACTAAGGGATAATGGGGGGGTGGGGTAAAGGGGGGGGCTAAAGATCATTAAGTGGAATGGCAAGGAATTAACATCGGAGTCATGGTGGATTTGTGAGTCGCGCCCCGTGAGTGATGACCTCTGTGCCACCCAGTCTTCCTATGTGCCACCCAGCCTTCCTATGTGCCACCCAATCTTCCTATGTGCCACCCAATCTTCCTATGTGCCACCCAGTCTTCCTATGTGTCACCCAGTCTTCCTATGTGCCACCCAATCTTCCTATGTGCCACCCAGTCTTCCTATGTGTCACCCAGTCTTCCTATGTGCCACCCAATCTTCCTATGTGCCACCCAATCTTCCTATGTGCCACCCAGTCTTCTTACATGCCACCCAGTCTTCTTACGTGCCACCCAGCCTTGCTACTGCCACCCAGATTACCTTACAGACGTGCCAATAGCCTCGAAATCTACAGGACGAGTGGAGGGGGAGAAGAAGGTGGGAGGGGACCAAAGGAGGGAGAAAGAAATGAAATGAAGGGAAGGAAAGAAAGGAAGGAAGGAAGTAAGGGAGGAAAGTATTTGTAGACCTGAGGTGATTTCTACAGTTCTACAGAGCTAAAGGAGGGGGGGGGGTATTTGTAGACAAGGGATTACTTACACACCTGCAGAGTTGAGGGTGGAAAAGAGGATTGTGGTACCGGAGGTAAAGCTCTTTAGAGTCGACCAAAGGAGGGAAGTGAGTAGTTGGGTCGTGGTAGTTGGGTAGTCAGAGAGTGTGTGTGTGTGTAAGGGTGATGCTGTTTGGCTTAGGGGGGGTGAAACTTACCAAGCAGTTGTCGTTGTAGTAGGCTGGAGAGAGAGAGAGAGAGAGAGAGAGAGAGAGAGAGAGACCTTCAGAAAATTAGGAGAAAAAAAAAGAAATCGCTGTCACTTGAAACACTTAATCCGGGTACACGACTTCTTCTCTCTGACACTTACTATAGGTTAATTACACACTTTTGGGAAACACACATCGCTACTCTCCCCTAACAAGATCTTCAGCGACTTATGAAACGTGAACACATAAGTATATATTTTGTCTCACTGACCCTCTGTACTACACTTCTCTCGGTACCTATGATTGGGAGTTGCGTTATTATATGAAGATGTTAAGAATTCAATTACAATATGATTAGTTGTGGTATGTAATATTGTGGTGTTTGCAGCTTATATTGTATATGGGTAACAACAGAAAGGTCAATGTGTCATAGATATATAAATGGCTTCAGCATGCAAAATATTTTAACATTGCAGGTTGTGTTAAGCGAGGTGTCCAGTTATGAAGCGAACATGTAGTTGATGCAGTATGAGGGGTTTCTTTCATGATATATTCTGATTTATACACTAACTACAATTGTTATATTCAATATAAAAGGTGTTCATGCATATAAACAAAACACATTGTTGCATGTTGACTCTACACGTTACATATTAGTACAGAGAACCGGGGTATTAACACCTGGGGTTTAGGGGGTGGGGGGGCGGGGTGTTTCTCCATACTGGTGCTGTCTGATGCTGATATTACGGATTCTTATCTGTTTTTTTTATTATACAAATGTAAACACACACACACACACACACAGACACACACGCAAATGCGGATAATTGCGAAATAGCATTATATACTTTCTTTATAGTTGATCATACGAATATTTAAAGTAATCTGTATAAACGGACCATCATGTGGATAATCATTAGTTATAAACATTTAGCGTCATCACCAGCCGCGTTATGGGCACTTATCTTCACTACACTAGACTACGCTTATATAACAGTGTTTCTTGACTATTATGGTACTTATGATCAACCTGTATCTAATAGTTATCCAATATACCTCTCTTATTTCTATCAAATGTTTCTGTACGTCTGACAAAGCTATCCTGATGTGCCTTGTCTCTCTTCCATCATCATAATAATGTTAAGAGTGATACTTATCGTCCTGCACTACACACAGTCTGAAGCCTCACAGTGTGATAGGCGACTCGTGAAGTGGGCCCAAATTTTAATGGGAATTTGTTTTATTAAGTCGAACTAATTTAATCTAAAGATGGGGCCCCTCCTAGTGACGAAAAGTCCCAGTGGACCCTAGTCGTCATATTCAATGTTAATTAGATTGGGGTCTAAAAGGAATGGGGTCTAAAAGGACTGGGGTCTAGGAGAACTGGGGTCTAGGAGAACTGGAGCTTATTATGACTGGGGACTTGACTGGGACCCATTTCGATTAGAATCTAGGGGATATGACGTCTGCGAGGGCTGGAACCCGTTAGGAGGACTAGGGCCCGATAGGTTTGGGGCCCATTTGACCTGCAGCTATAAATATGTAAGTGAATGTCGCACCTCGCCCCGGTCAGACCATGGCGGGAGAGAAACAATGCACAATGATATATTCCACCGCCTGGCTCTGAGGTGAGGCTACATCACTGTAAGAATATATGCATATTTATTTCTATTTAAACATGCATAAATATAAAGAAAAAAAAAACGCTCGCCCGTAGCTTTTATTTTTATCTCCATAATAGTAAATTTATTCAAACGTATTTCACATTCGTTTTAACTAGATTATGTTATAGTCTACACACACACACACACGAAAGTTAAAACAATTCGGTTCTGATGACCATCCGCACCCTCTTCAGGTGTAAGGACAAGAGTGTGTCCACCGAGAATTAACACGACCAGGTGTGTAGGTGAGGGTTGTGTTCTAGTGGAGGTGAGGACAGGTGTAACATATCGGATTACCTGAGGGGAGTGACCAGGTGCTGAAGAGAGAGAGCTTTGTAGAGCAGCAGGTTAGGCCCACACCAACACTGCAGCGTCTCGTGAAAGATGTTCTCCTTCTCCTACATCACTTATTAAGCAGTTAGTGTGCCCTTCATTATACAGTGTAGAGTCTATAGTGCAAACCATTTGTGACCCATAAATCTTATTATGTACAGTGCTGCAGTACTTGGTGAGGATGGTCACTGTTGGCGGCCATTTGAGTAGTTGTATGTGATGTCAGTATTTAATTCATTATAGGTGTATGGGGGGGGGGGCGCGTTCCTGTGCGCTTGCGTGTGTGTGTGTGTGCGCGTCTGTCTGAGTGTGTGTGCGTGTGATTTACCTGGATAACAAACACAGGTGTAAGAATGTACAGATCAATCAGACTCGGGAAATCCTGTACAGCTGTGTATTTTCTATTTTCTGCCAGCTGCCTCAACACCAGGGATAAGCTCAAACACTGAATTGTTATGAATTTCTCTTTAGTGTCTCTTCACGATCAATCCCTTCTCTCTCGTTTTGTTTTTCTATCTCAATCTAACATTTGGTCGACATGAAATAAACCCGTTGGTAATTCAGTCTCTTAACTCTCTTCTGATGAACAATTAAACTTAACTATGCTGCCTCAAAGGTCAACAGAACTACAGCCAGATGCCAACGACCGAAAACTAGAGATTCCCAGACACGTCATTTCTGGACCATGATGAACTCCATCTTAATGAAGGGCGGTGAAGACTTTAAGAGGCGTACCCTCGCCCTCAGAGGCTCAGGGGGGCAGGGGTTGCCTGTAGTCTCCCCCCCCCCCTTCCAGTTATCTATGAAGAGCCACGCATATCTCGACGGGCTAATTAGGGAATACTGGTAGAGGATCATCAGGGCGGCACTTCGTCAGGAGGAATGATACTACACACCTCATGCCGAGAGATGGTATGTCTGGCGTGACGCGTACCAGGAGGAGATGGTGGTGGGTGTCAAGGAGGAGGAGGTAGTGGGTGTTAAGGAGGTGGTGCTGGTGTGTCAAGGATTGATTTTGATTTTGCCGCTTGCAGCGGCTACTTTATTGTGCACCCCACACTCATCCTGTGAGCGGTAGCGCAAAAGGATTACAGAGTAGGGTTTACAAAGGGTCATAATAATTAACCCCCGTTGTCATGATATTATGGCACTGAATGTTACACAGTATTTCATTTACATTATTTGTTTAGTTCTATACATAAAGGAAAACTTATTCACAAATGCGTGAGTACAGGCGTGTGTGGCAGTAGGTCTGGCCTCACACTTTGTTATTCACATTTACGTGGGAGGTATTCAAGCACATTGCGTATTTGGTTCTGTACATGAGAATCGATATAGTTACCGAGTGCAAAAAAGTGGATACAATCTTAATATGTCGGCTATCTTGCCATTAGAGATGAAGAGTTGTGCCATTTCAGACACAGTGAGCTTGGACCTGTCCCTAAAAAGGTTCTATCTTCACACAGTCGAGGACGTAGTGTTCAAGTGTGTCAAGGAGGTAGTGGTGGTGGTGGTGGTGGTGGTGGTATGTCATGTCGGTGTTGGCGTGTCAAGGAGGAAATGGTGCTGATGTGTGTCAAGTAGGAGGTGCTGGGGTGTGTTGTTACGCCGTCTCTTAATTTACTTAAATATCCAGGTTCTAGGCGTAACCAAACAAAAAGTGAAGTAAATTAATAGAGAATAAAAATAAATTAAGTAAACCTTTAAGAATTTAATTGATTAAATATTAACACAATAAAGAGCCTCGTAGGCCGTCACAACAAATTGATTCACCATCGAGACTTTTAAGACACGTGATACAAAACATCGAAACATCAAAAGAATAAAAATAAGGCATTGGATTACGTTAACACTGCATAAACATATAAAAACTATCACTGAAATTAACTAACGTGAAACAACACTGAATTGCTTGAATACAACTAAGCAAATACTGATGGGCACAAACAGAGACATAAATAGGTACTCACATAGATATACCACATTGGTGGCGACAGGAACAACACAAATAAATTAAGTATAAGTAACAAGTGACACTCAAAGGATGTGGACTGTATGACAGGAGAATTGAACTGACTCAAGTCAGTTGGTGGGTCCTATATATAAGGTCGGCTCCCGCCACGCGACCCGCCGGTGGGTCGTTTAACGATGCAGATAGTCGTTAGAGAACAAAGAATGCTGGTTACAATACAAGAGAACAAAGAATGCTGGTTACAATACAAAATAAAGAAATAAGATGGGCTTGAACAAATAATGACAGTTAAAACCTTAACATCACAGGGTAAGGTGACTAGAATATATAATAGTAAATTTAACACAACATTACAGGAATAATATGGAACATGGGAGCATGTTATATAAAAAAAAAGAAAAAATACGACACGGTCGTAACACTTCCCCCCATAAAATAAAATTTTGCTTGCACAAATTTTGATATGACAAGTGTTCAGACACCTTGAAGTCCAACAAAAAAAATTACCCTTCTTCAACAAATCAGTAAGGGGTAGTGCCAACTCGGCAAAAATACAAATATATCTGGTAATAACCCACACAACCCAAAAATCTGCGTACTCGTCGTTTGTTACATGGAACAGGCATCTAAGAAATAGTGTCACACCTTACTGTGGGAGGAGCAAGTTTCCAACCCAATTACATGTCTCAGATACAAAAGTTAGGCAAACAAATTCTGACTTAGCAAAGTTTATAACAAACAAGTCCTACATTTCCTAACTCAGTGAAGAGAGCGTCTAGCTGACATACTGTAAATGGTCTAACCAAGTGTCAGAAACAAAAATTACATCTAAATATACTACACAACCAAGCCAATTGGCCGTGACATCAGCCTTTGTAAGGTAGCAGGGGCATTGTAAAGCCCAAAAGGAATAACATTAAATTTATAGTTCTTACCTAATGTCACAAAACTGGATATGTTTTTAACACAACCGGTCAAGTACTTGCCAAAAACCCTCGAAGGCAATCAATCTTAGAGAGGAACTTGGCGTTCCCGATTGCTTCGATGCAGTCGTCGACTCTTGGTAGAGGGAAGCTGTCCTTGTTGGTGACGGCGTTGACCGTGAGGAAGTCAATGCAGAATCGAAGAGTGCCGTCCTTCTTTGGTACTAGAGTGACTGGTGAGCACCACTCGCTGGTAGGGAGCCTGCTTGATAGGCTTAGCAGAACCAACAACAACATCATGCACCACGACAGTGGTACAGCCAGGCTGGTCTTGGAAGACAAGAGGATGTTGTTGGATGGCGGTCAGCACGTCAGCCCTCTGGTGTCCCGGTAGACGATGTAGCTTCCCCTGCAATTCCACGGAGTTGAGCTGCCAAACCCTGACTGATCACAGGGCGAGTGGACTTGCCCCTTTTCTTTCCTCTTTCTCACCGTCTACCAAGAAAGTGTCAACGGCACACACGGGAACTGGATCGTCAGCAACAAATGGGGGTGCTGGGCGTGTGTGGTACAGCTTGATGGTGTTGACGTGACACAAGCACTGTAGTCGGCGCCTGTCAGGGGTAGAGATAGTATAATTCGTGGGGCTTACCTTCTTCACCACTCTATATGGCCCACTGAACTTCGCATGGAGCGGCTGTCCATGTCTCGGCAAGAGATTGAGTACTTGATCTATCTGGAACTCTCTGTCTGGCATGCTTGTCGTACCATGTCTTGGTCTTGGACTGCGACTGCTGTCAATGGTCTGCGGCAAGGCTCCAACAACTTAGAAGCTCCTCTTTAACATCTCCAACTAAACTTAATACATTAACGCTCTCTTCACTACTACCTAACAATCTATTTCTAGCTATGTGCAAAGGACCTCTTACTGGATGAGCGAACAGTAGAAGCAAGAGAAACAAAATGGATGATATTAGGGCCCTAGCAGCAACTTTCCTAAGAGGTACAGCATGCAAGTACCTAGTGGAGGCATGAATGACTAAATAAATATTTAAACCCACTAGAAGTTTTAGGCAGAGGGCCTACAATGTCACACTGTACTGTTGTAAAGGGCTCAGGTACGGGAGGTACTCTTACAAGTGGAAAAGGTGGAATAGCCTGATTGGCTTTGCCTACCTCTTGACAAAAATGACAGTACTTACAATATTTAGTGACATCTCTCCTCATACTTGGCCAATAGAACTTTCTGGCCAGCCTGTTGAACGTCTTTCGGACACCTTGATGTCCAGAAAAGCGACCGTCATGGGCCAGAGCTAGAACATGTTGTCTGTAAGTGTGTGGGATAACTATTTGAGTGACAGACGCCCAGTCCGCGTCTTCCTCTGACATAGTCGGTGGGAGCCAGCGGCGGCACAAAACACCGTCTTGACTGAAATATCTCGTGGTAGGGCCTGAATCAAACAAGAGCCGCAATGAATCGTCTTGCTCTTGCGCAGCTATTAAAGCAACTCTCCCGGTCACAGCATTAACTGCGGAAGAAATGTCTTGGGAAGCAATTGGGTTAGCAAAAAGTCCTTCTAAGGAAAGTGAATCGTCTACAACAGGAGTCGCATTATGATCCTTAGTCATTGACATAGAACGAGTCACAGCACACAAAGGGGAAACACCGGGCATATCATCTTCAAGTTGTTGCAGCTCTGCGGTAGATTCTGGTTTTTCCCGCAGCACAGGAGGTGGGGTTACGTTCCCCATTTGACCTCCCGCCAAATCGTTACCGAGTATGAGGTCCACTCCAGCAACAGGCAGCTCGTGCACGAAGGCTACGTTAGCTATCCCTGAAAAACAAGAAGACTTGACACGTGCTAAAACCAAAGGAGCTACACCTTGACCCCAAAGGGATCCCAAAACGACGTATTTGTCGGTCTTCCTCGCCGCAACAACACTCTTTGATGAGAGTTTGGAGACAACCCGAGTCTCTCAAAATAGTGACTGGCGTTTCGACACCAACTTCTACCGTGCCTTGTGACAAAAAGGGACTAAAGGTACCAACGTCTGGGTCCTTCGCAAAATTCTCCTGGAAAAGATCAAAGTCTCGTGAGGCGAGAACTGAAACTGCACTCTCTCGTACTACACCTTTTGTGAAAACCAACCCAATTGGCATGCTGTCAGCCTTACTCAAATCAGCCATCACTTCGACTGGTGACGTATTAGTCTCTTCAGTCACAATCATAGCTGGTTTGTCCGTATTTAGCTGCAGCCTTGTCCAACAATCCTCTGCCTTGTGACCTGGCTTTCCACAGTAACTACAAGGGTATGTAGAAAATATGGATGCCCCATTAGGTGGCGAACGCGTCCAGCTCCTCCTGTCACGCACAAAATTACTATTATTAGTATTCCCTTGTCTCGCTCTGTGGAGAGAGGGATTAAAAGTCCTTTGAATCTGTGGGGGAATAACATCTTTGTTAGTCCTACCATGCCTCAAAACATATCCATCAGCATGCTTAGCAGCCTCTTCAATAGTACTAAATTCCCTATCTAATAAGTATAAGGTAACCTCTTCGTCGATGGTTCTCAGAAATTCTGTGAGCATTAACTCAATCAGGGAGTCAAAATCACTCACTTCCTTGGAGTGTAACCACTTTGAGAATACCTCTTTTACTCCTAGCAAATTCAAGGTGGGTCTGCTCTGCCTTCTTACGGAGGCCACGGAAGCGTTGTCTGTACGCTTCAGGAACAAGGGCATAAGCCTTCAAAACTTCCTCCTTAATACACAAGTAATCCTTAGCGTCACTGTCTGTAAGAGACGAAAACACAGAGCCTTACCTGTAAACGCCTGCTGAAGCAAAATGGGCCAAAACTCTATAGGCCACTTTAAAGTGGTAGCAAGTCTCTCGAAAGCAATGAAAAACTCATCAACTGTTTCCTCTGAAAACGTGGGCATTAGCCTAGCAGCACGTGCTGGATCAAAATGAGGAAAACTAGATCTGGGGGTGAGGCCATCGGTGCTAGAAGGGTCACTCTGACCGAGCTGTATACGCAGTCGCAAGTTTTCTGAATCGGATTCTTTTGCTTTAGCTTCAGCTTCTTTCAATTTTATTTGTGACTCGAGAAGGCGTAATTCATCAGTCACTGACCGTGACTCTACGTTAACTTGACTTGCTTCACCGTGGTCTTCTCTTAAACTAATATCTACACTATCTCCTAACAGCTGACTGCTTACCGCGTTAAACAATTTCACCTTACTGGCGCTGCTAGAAATTTCCATACCATAATACCCGTAAATTAATCTTAATTCATGTGCACTTAATTTTGAAATTTCCTCAACGGAGGGACTACCTGATATAAACGCAGCCACATCAGCTTGGGTAATGATAACCATGATGGCTAGTTAATAAAAAAATATATATATAAAACAAAAGAATATCACAAGTGTCAAAAGGTCGTTAGTGAATCCTGGCAAGGTCGCCAAAACTGTTACGCCGTCTCTTAATTTACTTAAATATCCAGGTTCTAGGCGTGACCAAACAAAAAGTGAAGTAAATTAATAGAGAATAAAAATAAATAAAGTAAACCTTTAAGAATTTAATTGATTAAATATTAACACAATAAAGAGCCTCGTAGGCTGTCACAACAAATTGATTCACCATCGAGACTTTTAAGACACAAGTGATACAAAACATCGAAACATCAAAAGAATAAAAATAAAGCATTGGATTACGTTAACACTGCATAAACATGTAAAAACTATCACTGAAATTAACTAACGTGAAACAACACTGAATTACTGGAATACAACTAAGCAAATACTGATGGGCACAAACAGAGACATAAATAGGTACTCACATAGATATACCACATTGGTGGCGACAGGAACAACACAAATAAATTAAGTATAAGTAACAAGTGACACTCAAAGGATGTGGACTGTATGACAGGAGAATTGAACTGACTCAAGTCAGTTGGTGGGTCCTATATATAAGGTCGGCTCCCGCCACGCGACCCGCCGGTGGGTCGTTTAACGATGCAGATAGTCGTTAGAGAACAAAGAATGCTGGTTACAATACAAAATAAAGAAATAAGATGGGCTTGAACAAATAATGACAGTTAAAACCTTAACAGCACAGGGTAAGGTGACTAGAATATATAATAGTAAATTTAACACAACATTACAGGAATAATATGGAACATGGGAGCATGTTATATAAAAAAAAAGAAAAAATACGACACGGTCGTAACAGTGTCAAGGAGCAGATGCTGGGGTGTGTCAAGGAGCAGGTGCTGGGGTGTCAAGTAGAAGGTGCTGGGGTGTGTCAAGGAGCAGATGCTGGGGTGTGTCAAAGAGCAGGTGCTGGGGTGTGTGAAGTAGGAAGTGGTGGTGGGTGTCATGGAGTTGGTGGTGGGTGTGTCAAGGAGGTGCTGGTGGTGTGTCAAGGAGGTGCTGGTGGTGTGTCAAGGAGGAGGTGGTGGTGGGTGTCAAAGAGGAGGTGCTGATGGGTGTCATGGAGTTGGTGGTGGGTGTGTCAAGGAGGTGCAAGGAGGAGGTGTGGTGGTGGTGGGTGTCTGGAGTTGGTGGTGGGTGTGTCAAGGAGGTGCTGGTGGTGTGTCAAGGGAGGAGGTGGTGGTGGGTGTCATGGAGTTGGTGGTGGGTGTGTCAAGGAGGTGCTGGTGGTGTGTCAAGGAGGTGCTGGTGGTGTCAAGGAGGAGGTACTGGTGGTGTGTGTCATGGAGTTGGTGGTGGGTGTGTCAAGGAGGTGCTGGTGGTGTGTCAAGGAGGTGCTGGTGGTGTGTCAAGGAGGAGGTGGTGGTGGGTGTCAAAGAGGAGGTGCTGATGGGTGTCATGGAGTTTGTGGTGGGTGTGTCAAGGAGGAGGTGCTGGTGGTGTGTCAAGGAGGTGCTGGTGGTGTGTCAAGGAGGTACTGGTGGTGTCAAGGAGGTGCTGGTGGTGTGTGTGTCAAGGGAGGAGGTACTGGTGGTGTGTCAAGGAGGTGCTGGTGGTGTGTCAAGGAGGAGGTACTGGTGGTGTGTCAAGGAGGTGCTGGTTAGTGTCAAGGAGGTACTGGTGGTGTGTCAAGGTGGTGCTGGTGTGTGTCAAGGAGCAGGTGCTGGGGCGTGTCAAGTAGGAGGTGGTGGTGGTGGTTGTCATGGAGTTGGTGGTGGGTGTGTCAAGGAGGTGCTGGTGGTGTGTCAAGGAGGTGCTGGTGGTGTGTCAAGGAGGAGGTAGTGGTGGGTGTCAAAGAGGAGGTGCTGATGGGTGTCAAGTGGGAGGTAATGATGCGTCAAGGTGGAGATGATGTGTCAAGCAGGTGGTGTTTGTGTGTGTGTGTGTCAAAGGAGAAAGATGACTGTGTGTTCCGGGGCTGCTGGTATGTGTAAATAATTCCAATAAATTTATCGTTTCCTTTTAAAATAATTTCGTACTTATTTTTGTCCACATTAAATACAATCAAGTAATCATTTATCTTTCCTTTCCATCAATACTTTATATTATCTCGTTGTCGATATTGATCAATTCATTTTACTCTTGTATCAATAAATAGGTTGACTCCATTTAGTTCCTTCTCATTGCACTATAAATATCACCCGGGGGACATTCCTTTAACCTGTTAACGTAAATATTGACTTTCGTTCAGGTTAAATCTTACGTGTATGGGTGAGGCGGGTCGGGGCGGGGTGGGGTGGGGCGGGGTGGGGTGGGGCGGGGCGAGGGTGGGGCATGGTGGGGTGGGGGGTTAATATAACCTTAGTTGATAAATTCTCTTCTAAAATTCAATAATCAGCGTGTGTATGTTAGATTAAGTTAATGTGGGTGACTTTTTTGGGGGTGTTTATGTATCAGAGGATGTTGGTAGGGATCTATATGTGACCCGTATATAATGACTAGATTGTGTAGTTGTGGACAGTGAAGAATAATCAGGTGTGTGTGTGTGTGTGTGTGTGTGTGTGTGTGTGTGCTTTTTGTGGGTATTTAAAAATCATAGGATACATGATAACACATACTCGCACACACCCGCTTCCACCCACTCACACACTCGCCGCCACACACTCGCCACCACACACTCGCCACCACACCTCACACACTCGGCGCCACACACTCGCCACCACACACTCGCCACCACACACTCAACACTCGCCGCCACACACTCGCCACCACACACTCGGCGCCACACACACACTACTCTTTAAAAGTAGAAAACTTGAAGTCAAATTATAATTAACTAAGATTCTTCGATAACCTAACTTGACTGTGATATTAATTGTTTACTTTAATCGAGAAACGCCGCACTATACGGGGAATTTTATAGATGCATCAAGAAACTAAAAAAAAAATCCACAAACTGTATCGTTATGTTAAGATAATATTCAGTAACTATCAAAAATATTCTAAGAGACTCAATATTCGAAAACTATCTAAAATATTCTACGAGGCTCAGTATTTGAAAACTATCTAAAATACTCTACGAGGCTCAGTATTTGAAAACTATCTTAAATATTCCATGAGACTCAGTATTCGAAAACTATCTTAAATATTCTAAGAGACTCAATAATCGAAAACTATCTAAATTCGTCAAGGAGTTAGCTTTGTAAACTTAAGATATTTTCCAAGGTTAAATTAATGTTGGGAAATCGACAAAATATGAGATGAAATAAAGAGAGAGTTGGGACACCTTTACTAGTGATGAGCGCCCCGCTGTGTCCAGAAAATATCGACACGGCAAATAGTGTTTTTTCTTGATTTACGATAATAACAAGAAACCTTCGTGTGTGCGGGTGTTAAGGTCTTTATTATTAGTGTGTGTGTGTGTGTGTGTGTGTGTGTGTGTGTGTGTGTGTGTGATATGGTAGAGAGATTGTCATTAGGTGAAGATGTCTTGGATTCTTCTATATTTAAAAATTAAATAGTTTTGGTTTGTTTATGTCAGATCTTCAGCCATCCATCCATCCATCTATCCATCCGTCCGTCCATCCATCCATCCATCCATCCATCCATCCATCCATCTATCCATCCGTCCGTCCATCCATCCATCCATCCATCCATCCATCTATCCATCCATCCATCCATCCATCCATCCATTCATCCATCCATCCATCCATCCATCCATCTATCCATCCATCCATCTATCCATCCATCCATCCATCCATCCATCCATCTATCCATCCATCTATCCATCCATCCATCCATCCATCCATCCATCCATCCATCCATCCATCCATCTATCCGTCCGTCCATCCATCCATCCATCCATCCAATGTTTCTCGCTTAATTTATGTAAGCATTTCTATCATTTAAAAAAAATATATGATGGATAATTATTTATTCGTATTTTCTATCAAACAGTATAATCCATTACAGTATATCTGACTCAGTATAAAACCTGAGGTGTGGTTTATTTTACGTCATTTCAGTTTAAAAAAAATATATATGTTAGAGTGAATCTGCTGTTGTGTTCCACAAAAGAGTTGAATTTGACCCGTTGGAATTTTGCAATGTCAAAACCACGAACAATATTGTAATTGTTTTTGTGTCGATATCAAATTACCTGACAGGTATTTTCCACAATATATAATATAATGATTAAAATGATGTAGGGACGTGTGTAGCCGACTCGACATATAAATAATATATCCGGGTTGCAAGTCTACATTAAAAACTTACTTTATATATAACCATTAACCGTGTATGAGGCTTTTTATACCACACTCGTTGTTGGTACCTACACATACATACACACAGACATGGATACATAGACAAAAAAATACCCTCATACATACACACACACACACACACACACACACACACACACACACACACACATACCCATACACATATATTCACAATAGAAGACATTATTACGTAGACATGGACCCAATATTTGTCAAGAAGAATAAACTTGGACAATCGTGAATACATTGACTATTCTTATTTATACACAGAAAATAAATTAAACTTTTTTTCATCTGTAACCTTTACGTCAATATAAATGTACTCAAGGGGCGAGTAAAATTAGCACATAAACACAATAAACTAAATATTAAAATATCTCTTTAACACGAAACAAAAAGAAAAAAAGTCCATAAAACTGTTTATTTACGCTCAATATAACTCTCCTCGCGTCCAGTATCTCAAGGCTCCTAACCCCGACACACTGAGAGCTCCTCCGTCCTGGCGTCTCTGTGTCGTGGTGCCGTAGGAGTCAGTGTCGTGTGGTGGGAGGTGGTTGAGTGTTCTTCATCTCCAGGTCATTTCCTATCGTCCGTCTTCACTCGGGGACGTGAGGCTGTTTTGGCTGTGTCATCTCCAGAGCAAATGCGCGCTGAATGTTTACTCACAAATATTAGACATGCGTACCTAGCGAAACAAACATATGTAGATACACACAGACAGAAACTACATAATCACGCACACACACATAAACGCCCATATCACATATACATACTGTACACACGGAAACACGCAAACATATACACCGATGTGCACAATTTCTCTCCCATAAACAAGAGACCCACACATGAACTAACTTTTCCTCCAGGCACAAACAGTTCCATATATAGCCATAAACACGACAACTCTCATAAACACAAACAAACTGCACTCACAAACATACTTCTGTACACACACATATACACATTTTGATTCACACACACATTTTCTTCCACTCGCATGCAAACAAACGCTATTATACAAATGTCATTCAACACTTACACAAACCTGCCCTTCAGACACACATAAGCACCCCCCCCCACACACACACAAACACACAAATTATCCGAATCACATTATTCTCTCTTTCTAGTACACCCTTATGTTGACACAACTCTCTCTCTCTCTCTCTCTCTCTTTAACCCTTCCAATTCTTCTCAGCTTCCTCTCCCTTCCCATCTAACCCTCTCAACTAACCCTTTCCGTCCCTCTCCTCCCTCTCCCCCCTTCCTGCTTAATCGTGTTAGCTAGCCCTCTCATATTCCGTTCTTGTCCTATTCTTCTACCCCCTCCTTTTTAACCAGACTTTCTTTTCATTTTCTTCCTATTCCCTTTCATCCCTTCTTTGCATCTAATCCCACACCCTCCGTCCTTTCCTTCCTCCTTCCTCCCTTCCTTCACACCATCCCTCTCAAATTAACCCCTCCTTCCCTCCCAGTCTTCCTCATTCTTCCCTCCTTTAATTAATCGTACCGCTTTCTCTTTTCTCCCCCATCCCATTCACCTTCCCACTCCCTCCGTTGTCTTAATATCACCCTCTCCTTTCTTCCTTCTATCTTACTCTCCCATTCCATATATCACCCTTTCCTTCTCCCTCCCATTCTATATTCCATCCATCCATCCACCTTCCACTCCACATACCACCCTTCCATCTCTCTTGCCACTCCATATATCATCGTCCCTCCCCCCACCTCCTTCTCTCACTCATTCTCCTTCTCACCCTCACGTACCTTATCAAGTGATCGACTGACCTGCAGGCTCCTTATAGCAACCTGGAGGTGTCCCCCTGTTGACTTTCCATTATACTAATTAGCAGAGTAAGTAACAGCGAACCAGGTGTTGATGGATTCACCTGGCTGGACGGGGGAAGGTTGCAGGTCACTCAACCTTCGTATTATATTCCGGGTTAATTTATTTAATTTGTATTTTCAGTTTTTATTAATGACTGTGAGGATTTGTTCTATGGCAAGTTTTTCTCCAGCGAGTTAATTTAGTTCGAACTTTATCGCGTAGGAAGTTTTATCTCGTGGGGGTTTAAATAACGAGAGTTGCAATGGCAAATTTTTCCTATGTCTTCTTGACCCCAATAGGCTTTACTACATGATAAATTCTTCCTATATCTTGACCTGACAGAGTTTATGTATGATTATTCTCTCTCGTACCCTGACTTGACTGACTTTATTACATGGCAAGTTTCTCCAGCTGATTTCAGGACTTTATTGCATGGCTGTTAACTCCTTCATCCTGGTGACTTTGAGACAAAATTCTAGGGTAAAATTTTCCTCAAATCTTTTCGAACTTTTGGTGATGAAATATAAAACTGACCTAACCTTACATGTTTTGGTTAAGAGTGACTTGGATGGTTCCTTTGCCTAACATAACTTAGGCTTTGTCATTGTGTTCCTGGCTTTAGACTTTGTAAATAGGAAGGTTCTGTTATCATTCGTAATAGACTTGTTTATGTATAAATTAGGTTTATTAATTCGTTTTATATTAAGGTAAAGTGTTCTATCATGAGGTTTAAATTACTATGCTGTTTTTTTTTAATTATTAACTTAATTATTATGATGAAAACCTCAATATTTAGAGAGGAAATGTTCACAAAATGTAGATGATTAATGAAACAAAGAACTAAAAATAAATGTCGATATCTGAAGTAATTTTAGTGGCATAAATCTACAGTACTCGCCATTTTGATGTCCCTTAACCTCAAATCAAGTTCATTCCTAAAAATAACCCTGAGATGTTATTACTTGAATCACCAAAAAAATATCCTGAAAATAAAAGACGATGGACAAGAAAATAACCTTCTATGGAAAACCATTTACCGATATCTTATAACCTCAGAGAATTTTATGCCAAAAGTTTACCAAAATATTCTAATTATCCATATAGGTATTCGAAGGTAGATCCCCAACATCCTTTCATCCAGAGCTCTGTTACTCAGCTGACTCCATTGACCGCGGTGCTTCATGCATATTGAAGATTATGTAAACAGATCTAGAGCTGCATGATGGCTGATTATTATCACTTCATGGTGTGGTTATTCTCACTTCATGGTGTGGTTGTCGTTTATATTTCCCGAAGCAGAGTACAATATTCCTGGGTGTTGTGTTAATGTGTTATCCTCAAGAGGTATTATGGAAAATGTTTTGTGATCAAGATATGTAAACGTACAGAGACGGACAAACATTCGCTCACACACACACACACACACACACACACACACACACACACACACACACACACACACACACACACACACACACACACACACACACAGATACACCAAAAAAGAATACCATACACACAATCTTGCATCACGTACAAACACATTCTCACACGGGTAAAGGTTAGGTGACTCCAAGAGCTCCTGATGTTACCTGTAAATAACGTTGAATTTACAGCTCATTATGGTTACTATTTACTCACAATGTGCAGTAATACACAGTGCAGATGGCACATAATAATGAACTCAATATATAGTAGGGTGTGTCAATTTAGGGGGTGAACTGGCTAAATTGAAAATCGAGTAATTTGGTAGCAATTTATTGTAGTCTTTAAGCATGCAAAACAATATTCTGGCATAAATTTTTTTTTATAATAAGTCCTACCTACATCAAATGGATTTTTAAATGTACATATTTGTGAATTTATAACATAACCAGCGTTTGCACACATGTTACTGTTTCAAGTTTCAAATTATTATATTTTATTATCCGTAGTCTATTTGAAAGTAACCAATGCCTTCATACTCTCTTTGCTTTGGTTTCTTGTCATCAGTAGTCTGCTTGCTATTTGTGCTTTGATGTAACCTTCTCGCCTCTCGTGGCTGTAAACATGGCCCGCTGCTTCTGTGACCATTTTCACACATCTCTCCACACTTTGAGTGTGGGAAGGCCACTTCGGCACCTGCATTGGAGTCTCTTTAAGGTTTCTCAATTCTTGGCTAGTTAGACTTGTTGTCAATGGTGGCTCTAAGACTTCCAAACTCAAGTCAACCAATTCTGACAATTTGGTGGCATTGACGTTTATTGGGGGAACTTTTCTTGAATGAAACGAACAGTCTCCCAACTGGTCGTCATCTATTAGCGTTCCTCTAATCTTTAGAATGACTTCTACAGCCTCGGTTCGGAGATTGGTACATTGACTGCAAAGCATTGCTTGCAAAACTGCTTCTGATCGAGCATACCAAGCGGACCTTCTTGCCACAGGTAACACGATGTCCCTCACTACCTTCCTCTGTGTTCTTACTAGCTGCAATTGAAACAAAAGGTGATTGGGCCCATCCACCCACATAGGATTAAGTTTCACACTAAACCACTGGGGAAGATAAACTCCAATAATAAATTCAACAATTAACCTCAAATTCTTCAGCACTTTGCCCTTCAATTCGTGTTTGGAAATCCAAATCCTGCAGAAACGAAGAGCTGTAGTTAACCAACGGCTGTGACTGACAGGTCCAATCTCCAAGAGAGAGCCAATGACTGAGGCACTTCTCCTGATCTTATTGCTTGGGCAATACGATAAGCATAGGATTGATCTGTGCTGAGATCTTTGATGACTCCTTCAGACAACGCCGGAAGGGGAGGGCCAACTTCGACCTTTGGAAAGGTTGTATTTATTTCTAGTTGTGTTGCTTCATCCAGCATGATGCCAAGGGGACCTGACCACTTGTTGTTGCTCTTTGTAGGACCATCAAGTTCCTGGATGAGATGACGAAGAGGTAGCTCGCCTGTATGTAAATCACATACAATCCAAACAAGTCTTCTTCCTAGTTTTTTCTCTAAATGCGTCATTACACCCCCCTGCCATCCGGTGTTCACTGCAGTTGAATCTCCACCAACAGCCTGCAGTGAACTGCCAAGTCCTCTCTCCTGAACCCAACATAAAATATGATCAGCAATGACCTCTGCATGTTTCTTCCCTTCTACTTCAGTTTCGGGAGCAAAGTGAAACAAAAACCGACCACCAGGCTCAGAACAGACAGAGTAGTGTTCTTCTTTGATGAGACCTGGAAACTTTCTGTTCACTCCCTCTACTTCTAGCAAAACTTTTGTGTCATCTATTCTTCCATCAAACAAAAGACAGGAGAGCCCTCCCTCGCTTAAATCTTTTTCATGCTGATCAGATATTTCCTTCATTATTTTTTCTTGTGCTCTTCTAATTTTATTATGATCTATCACCAAAGATACATCCTCTCGGCTGATGAGGCCTGCATCTATCCAAGCGGCAGTTGCAATTTCTGCAGCCTCACGAAGTCCAGCATGGTGGCGAATACTAGCTAAAGCAATGTTTGAAATATTTCTTGTGTTGTATTTCATTTTCTTTGGTAAAGGTTCAGATGGCTCTTTGGAACTATCATCTGATGTTGCTTCCTGTTCATCAGAAGAACTATCAAAGAAGTGATAAACATCTTGACACAGCTCTTCCTCTCTTTGGATGGCTTCTTCACTCTTCATTTTCTTCTTTTGTTCCCTCTCTCGGATTTGTTCTCTCTTCTTGGCATTAGCAATCTGCTTCTTTGTTTCTGAATAATCTATTGAACCCATTTGCATACTTCCTTGGCCTTCTGCCTTTGTCCTCTGTGCCTTTATAAATTCAAGCTCTAAAACAGGGAACTTCTTATCACGAGGACAACCACAATCAATGTGGGAATTATTTTCTCTCTTACCTGAGTGAGAACAGTTGGATTTAGAACATAATTGTATGGAGCACTTGCAGGTCAAAATGTCAAACAGAGTATCAAGTGTGTGTGCAGAAATTCATTTTTCCTGGCCAAGTTTCCTTTACCAAGTGATGTTTCAACTGCTTTGTGCCATAATTTCGTTAGTTTTAGCTCAATAGTTCGACACTGATTAATCACAGGTGGTTTGAATAGTGCATTAGCTTTTGTCCATTGATGCAGAAGAGGGACTATCATGTCATTTATGAGTTCTTTATCTGTATAGTTCCTTCTGTCCTTTGCATTTTTTTCTCGAAGGAGTAACCCTAATCTTAGCATGTCTCTCACTGTTGGAAGTTCTGATACAGGAAGCTCCTTCCCTTTACCAACTAGCAGGCTCAAGTGGGTTGACAACTGACTTCTTGTCTTCAATTTTGACATCTTCACACTATCTGACAAATAGAAAAATATTTCAATGTTTCATAATTCAATTGTTGTTTCAAAAAATATCAATTTGTTTATCAAAAATGCTGTAACAGAAATAACATAATAATTTCTTAGAACATAATGTTTTATACAATGATATAAGTAACTGCGACAATCAATATGCCCTACTTACAATAATTAAAATGTAGAATTCGTCTGGTAGAGTAGGTGCAAGTGCAATGAGAGCAAACCACCGTCTATGATATCTAGAAGGAGAGTGAGCCGGGCGCCTTATCCTCACGCTTGGTACAAGTCAAAACAAGAATTAAACTGTCCCACACGGAGAGCCTGTTCATGTTCATGTTCTGACATGCATATTGTACACAAGCTATAGAACCATAAAATACTCCATAATCCATATGCTTACATGAGATTAGTTAATATCAAGTGAATAATTCTAATCAAGTCTCATTAATTTGTTGAAATACTGATATTTGAAACTTTAAGGTATAATTGATGTAGGTGAGGGTTATTTCAATTCATTTTTGTTTGCTAATCTCAAGTTTAGACATAAAGAGGCACAATATTTTGACTACCAAATTAGATTTTTAACATGTTGACAAAATTGACACACCCTAATATATAGCCTCTACTGTACATGCATAACCTGACTGGATATGTAAAAATAAAAAAAGCAAACACATTACAGTATAGTGATTCAGATAAGTAGGAAAATTTCACTTTTACCTCTATCCTCTTCACCGCTGATAAAATCGTTTGCCGCTTGGGCGATCGGTCACGTGTTTTTTTTTTGTTTTTTTTTTTTTACGGGGATTACCCCACCCGGGCACACGTCAACTGCCCACAGCTGGGCCTAGGGGGCGAAACAATAAGACTAGAAAGAAATTTAAAATGGAAAAGGAAAAAGTTATATTAATCTACACCGCGAAGATACCAGTTTTTTAAAGTGAGACAGATTGTATGAGTATGGACAGGGCCGGATTTACCAATAGGCCAAGTAGGCCATTGGCCTAGGGCCCACCGGTATCTGGGGGCCCACTGAAACTAATTTGTCGTGCAGCGTGCCAGCGTATAACCTTGTTTCAAGTGTACCCCAAGTATTTCATTATATAATGTATTCACAACCATAAGGGCCCCTGTACAAAAATATAGGGCCCACAGTATGGGGCCCCTGTACAATAAGTATAGGCCCACAGTGGTCTTCAACTGGTGGGCCATGGGGTGGTTCTCAGGTGGGCCACAGACTACGCCCTATAGTAAAATGAAAAAAAATAAGATAAAATAAGATAATAAAAAAAAAATATATTTTTTTTTAAATGTCCGTGTCCCACCATCGATCTATCTATCTCTATTTATCTATCTATCTATATATATATATATATATATATATATATATATATATATATATATATATATATATATATATATATATATATATATATATATATATACTGGAGAGAGAGAGAGAGAGAGAGATAAAGTTCAAGAAACCTTCGGGGCCTTGACGTGTGAAGGACAGGATCGTTTCACGTTCAGTACGTGTCAGGGTTACCGTTGGTTTGCTGACAGCTCTCTCAGCCAGTCAGTATCTTCTCAGCCTCAGCTCAGTGATTTTTATATTGTGTAGCGGCACTCATTATTTACTAATGATATTTTACATGTTGCATTAAATGGACTTCAGTGTTATATTACGTGTGTTTTTGTGTCTATTTTTTGGGATATTGGTATCTCTTATAGACTTACACTATTTTTTTGCTTATAAATTATTCTTGGGGATTCTCATGAGATAAAACTGTCGTCTCTGAAAAAATATCTGAGTGGCTCACAAAAGAGAAAGTTAAAAGCAGCCAAAGCTGCACAACTGCAATCAGTTCCAAAGCTGACAACATTTTTTAAACCAAAAGGAGATTCAGAGCCAAGTACCAGTGACAGTAAACTCTCAGGGGATGACACAGTAGATGTTCACTTTCATGATTCAGATGACGAAGCGAGGTCAGCTGAGTCACAGTCACAGAGATTAAGTAAATCAGCACCTACAGCAATGGAAGTACCACCTGTGACTGAAGCTTCATCCGATTCATTTCAGTTGACTTATAAAAAATATTCTGTGGAACAAGGTGTCAGTGTTGATTTGTGTGTCTCAAGTGATCCAGCTGACTTTCTTTTTTTTTTTTTTTTACGGGAATTAGCCCACCCGGGCACAGGTCAAATGACCCACAACGGAGCCTGGCTGACAATTGATGATAAACTGATTGAGTATTTACTAAACCATCCTCTTGATCTAAATTGTGAACAAGGTGACTTCTCAAGATCTGCAAGAAGTAAAAATGTGGGTGAAAAGGAAAGAGTTCGATATGTGTCCAAATCCTTGTTTACACGTCAAATGGCAAATGATGAAAAAGTTTAGGAATGGCTTGTGTATTCTCCAAAAACTGGAGATGTATTTTGTGTTCCCTGCAAGCTATTCAGCAAGCAAGTCTCATTGTTTACTAGTGGGTTTAGCGACTGGAAAAACTGCCAGCGTAGAGTTGCTGAACATGAAAGTAGCAAAGAGCATAAAATCTCAGTTACTACTTGGGGTGTGAGGGCAATTACAGCAAGGCGAATTGATTCCACTTTGGCTTTGCAAGTAGAATTGGAGAGAAAATACTGGAAAGAAGTTCTATTACGCACAGTTGAAACACTAAAATGTTTAACATCAAGAGGTCTTCCTCTTAGAGGTAGTGATGAAAGAATAGGCTTTTGCAACAATGGGAATTACCTTGGAGTACTGGAACTCCTGGCAAAATTTGACCCTTTTCTTCTCACAGCATCTGGAGAAGTATGGTGCTGTACGTAGTGGAAAGACTTCATATCTCTCAAAAACGATTTGTGAGGAAATGGTCAATCTAATGGCTGAAGAAATTCACTCAATTATCATAAGTGAAGTGAAACAAGCCAAAGAGCATTCAGTTAGTGTAGATTCCACACCGGATGTTAGTCATACTGACCAACTTACATTCACAGTTCGTTATGTCAAACCTGATGGCAAGCCTGTTGAGCGATTTCTAAAGTTCATAGACATACAAGGCCATGGTGCAGAGAGCAGAGCCTCAACTGTTGTACAGTTAATGAACGATATTGATCTTGATTTGAGTGACATGAGAGGGCAGAGTTATGACAATGCTGCCAATATGTCAGGCATTTACACTGGTCTCCAAGCCAAAATGCAGGCTATGAATCCCCTGGCATATTATGTCCCTTGTTGGACATCAGCTGCCACCAGTTGCCTTGGGTCTGTTTCATATTCCAGATTTTTGCAAGCCTTATACGATTTCTTCTCAGCCTTCACAAATAGATGGGATCACTTGAAAGCTGCACTACCTGCTGAAGGGATTGTAGTGAAATCCCTTTCAGAAACTCTCTGGAGTGCGAGGGTTGATGCTGTTGAAGCAGTGTTTTTACACTACCTTGAGATAAAGTCAGCACTGGAGAACATATGTTCTGACAGTAGACAAACTGTGGCTACAAAGCTTGAAGGTGAAGGCCTCATAAGACAAATGGAAGCATTTGAAACAGCACTTCTTACTGTAATATAGTATATAATCTTAACAAGGTTTAATGCAACCAGCTTATCACTTCAAAAAGTTGAGACCGACCTTCTGTCAGTTGTGAAACTGTATGAGAGTTTGAGCTCCTTCTCAGAAATGAGACAGGGTCAGTTTGATGAAATAGAAGATCATGCTAGGGCTTTTGCTGAGTCTGTCTACACAGAGACAACACAAAGAACAAGAAAGAGAAAACATTTCTTTGATGAATCAGTTGACACTGAAACTCAACTTGATCCACGTGAGAAGTTCAAGGTGGACAATTTCTACACCATACTAGATTGCCTTGGGAATGAATTAGAGCACAGAGTGAATGCCTACTCAGAAATAAAGAAGCTGTAAAAAGTTGACCTAATTTTACAGTTATGGGAGTGAAGACGATCGAGTTCAGTGTCGACTCAGGTACACCAATACTCATATAACACAGCAGTATCGTAACTGGTTAAAAAAGGTTATGGATGATTAACCTACACGACGATAACCTTGAAGACAGAGGCGTAAAACACTGAGGCCCAGACGACGAACAACCCCCAATGTCACTTTTTGGAACCAGGAGTCACCAGGTTAATAAGCGTCAACCTGTGATTATGTGTGGCAGCTGTTTTTGTCGCCTGATGACTGATGAACCCACTAGTGACGGTGACTGGTCATATAGGCCCTAGTCCCATGAGGCCGCAAGTCATAATAGACCCCAGTCACGAGAGGTCCCAGTCATAATAGGACCCCAATCATAATTCACCTCATGGGACTGGCCACCATTCCCTCGTTTAAGATGAAGGAAAAATAACACCTCATCGTAACGTCACAAGAACGTGATACCTGAATCAGAGTAGAATAATTTTAACATCCCTATTTACTCTTACTATCTTATGATTATACGACAATTTTACCAAATATCGCGTTCCACCCATAGGATAATTTTGTGTACTAGGTAGTCTTAATTTCGGAGGGCAGGATTCAGTGATAAAAAAATTGCATTCTTAGCTTTTTCAAGTATTTTTCAAACATCTATCAAAATTATCCTACTGTCTATGGTTGCAGATTCAATTAGTCGTCGTCCTCTTAAGCCCTAAATTACCCTCATTAAGGCTCCTTAGAATTAAAAAAGGGGCCCATTAAGACAGGACCTTAATCTTAGTAGAAAGTATGGGGCCTAATAGAACTGCAACCAATTAATCTGTCACCTTATTAAGTAAGGTATACTTCACTACACACTTATGTCATACTCGAGGTGATGTGTACAACACTTGGGTGACGTGGATAAGCGTTTGTGACAACGTTATATCTGTATTGGTGGTGTTGTTTTGTCCAGAGAGGCTACGGTGTTAAGATATTGTGACAGCAGACGACACGAAACTAACCTAACATAACCTAACCTAACCTAACCTAACCTAACCTAACCTAACCTAACCCACATAACCTAACATAAGCTGCAATTCCTAATCTAACCTTACTTACCTGACGTGAGATAAATATAACCTAATCATACCCACATAACCTAACCTAAACTATATAACCTAAACTAACCTAACCTAACCCCCAGGTAGCCTAAGAGTGCATATGTGATCTTCAAGTTAAATAAACTACTGTACCTAAATATTATGTAACTCAAAATATATTCCCAAAACAGCACGTGTACAGATGAAAATAATAAAAGCATAAATAATACAAACAAAATCAATTAAAATTTTTTTATTATTTTTTTAATGTCAGACGACTATGTTCAGCGCTTCTTGTTGTTCTTTGTCTTTTTCCCGGTGAAGATGTAGTCTCCCCATGGCAGGTACTGGTCCTTTTGTACATGGCAGAAAGTGGTAGTTTCCTTCTTCTTCTTGTTGTTTTGGGTCTTAGTGTGTTTTGTGGTCTGCAGTTTGTTAGATCGGGGGCCCTTCTCCTTCACCTGGCAAGCCTTCACCTCCACCTTAGACACCTTTGATACAGTGTGTCGGAACACCATTGTGATGTACTGACACTAACAGCTCTCTCACTGAGGTCAAATCAAAATTTGACCATACAGAAAGAATTACGGTTTAATAAGGTTGGAATTTAAAGAAATTGACAACAAAATGAAGCTCTGTTAATCACTATAGTGATGAGGATGGTGTTGTAGTGATGATGGATGATGTTATATGTAGTGATGATAGGATGGTGTTATATGTAGTGATGAAGGATGGCATAATGTAGTGATGATGGATGGTGTTATAATATGTAGTGATGATGGATGGTGTTATATGTAGTGATGAAGGATGGCGTTATATGTAGTGATGATGGATGGTGTTATATGTAGTGATGATGGATGGTGTTATATGTAGTGATGATGGATGGTGCTATATGTAGTGATGATGGATGGTGTTATATGTAGTGATGATGGATGGTGTTATATGTAGTGATGATGGATGGTGTTATATGTAGTGATGATGGATGGTGTTATATGTAGTGATGATGGATGGTGCTATATGTAGTGATAATAGGAGGGTAATATATGTAGTGATGATGGATGGTGTTATATATAGTGATGATGGTTGGTGTTATATGTAGTGATGATAGGAGGGTAATATATGTAGTGATGATGGATGGTGTTATATATAGTGGTGATGCATGATGTTATATGTAGTGATGATGGTTGGTGTTATATGTAGTGATGCTGGATGGTGTTATATGTAGTGATGATGGATAGAGTTATATGTAGTGATGATGGATGATGTTATATGTAGTGATGATGGGTGGTGTTATATGTACTGATGTTGGATGGTGTTATATATAGTGATAATGGATGATATTATATGTAGTGATGATAGGATGGTTCTGTATGTAGTGATGATGGATGGTGTTATATGTAGTGATGATGGATGATGTTATATGTAGTGTTGATAGGATGGTTTTATATGTAGTGATGATGGATGGTGTTATATGTAGTGATGATGCATGATGTTATATGTAGTGATGATGGTTGGTGTTATATGTAGTGATGCTGGATGGTGTCATATGTAGTGATGATGGATGGAGTTATATGTAGTAATGATGGATGATGTTATATGTAGTGATGATGAGTGGTGTTATATTTAGTGATGTTGGATGGTGTTATATGTTGTGATGGATGGTTCTATATGTAGTGATGGTGGATGGTGTTATATGTAGTGATGATGGAAGGTGTTATATGTAGTGATGATGGATCGTGTTATATGTAGTGATGATGGATAGTGTTATATGTAGTGATGATGATGGATGGTGTTATATATAGTGATGATGGATGTTGTTATATGTAGTGATGAATGATGGTGTTAGTGAAGATTGTAAAGTGAGATGTAGTGAAGATTGTGAAGTGAGATGTAGTGAAGATTGTGAAGTGAGATGTAGTGAAGATTGTGAAGTGAGATGTGAAAATTGTGAAGTGAAGATTGTGAAGTGAGATGTAGTGAAAATTGTGAAGTGAGATGTAGTGAAGATTGTGAAGTGAGATGTAGTGAAGATTGTGAAGTGAGATGTAGTGGAAGATTGTGAAGGAGATGGAAAGAAGATTGTGAAGGAGATGTAGTGAAGATTGTGAAGTGAGATGTAGTGAAGATTGTGAAGTGAGATGTAGTGAAGACTGTGAAGTGAGATGTAGTGAAGATTGTGAAGTGAGATGTAGTGAAGATTGTGAAGGAGATGTAGTGGAAGATTGTGAAGGAGATGAAAAGATTGTAAGGAGATGGAAGAAGATTGTGAAGTAAGATGTAGTGAAGATTGTGAAGAGATGTAGTGAAGATTGTGAAATGAGATGTAGTGAAGACAGAAGTGAGATGTAGTGAAGATTGTGAAGTGAGATGGTGAAGATTGTAAGGAGATGAAGATTGTGAAGTGAGATGTAGTGAAGATTGTGAAGTGAGATGTAGTGAAGATTGTGAAGTGAGATGTAAAAATTGTGAGGTGAGATGTGAAAATTGTAAAGTGAGATGTAGTGAAGATTGTGAAGTGAGATGTAGTGAAGATTGTGAAGGGAGATGTAGTGAAAATTGTGAATTAAGATGTGGTAAAGATTGTGAAGTGAGATGTAGTGAAGATTGTGAAGTAAGATGTGGTAAAGATTGTGAAGTGAGATGTAGTGAAGATTGTGAAGGGAGATGTAGTGAAGATTGTGAAGTAAGATGTGGTAAAGATTGTGAAGTGAGATGTAGTGAAGATTGTGAAGTGAGATGTAGTGAAGATTGTGAAGTGAGATGTAGTGAAGATTGTGAAGTGAGATGTAGTGAAGATTGTGAAGTGAGATGTAGTGAAGATTGTGAAGTGAGATGTAGTGAAGATTGTGAAGTGAGATGTAGTGAAGATTGTGAAGTGAGATGTAGTGAAGATTGTGAAGTGAGATAGTGAAGATTGTGGAGTGAGATGTAGTGAAGATTGTGAAGTGAGATGTAGTGAAGATTGTGAAGTGAGATGTAGTGAAGATTGTGAAGTAAGATTATAAAGTAAACTGTAGTAATTGAGGTTAAACGAACGCGGGTTATTCTGTAGTGTATCAGTGTCTTGTTAACGTGGAACCAACATGGCGGTGGTTCTCAATATAGTGTAGATACGTTATTTTGCCGGGAATTTCTGTTAAAACAAAATATGAATCAACCATATTTAGCCTAAATTTACCTAGCGGCTTTATTATATATTCTAAGATTTTTAAGTTGGATAGATCAGATCAGGTTAGGTTAAGTCAGGTTGGGTTAGGTTAGGTTAGGTTAGTTTTGTTAATTTTGTCCACTTAGAGGCTAGTTTATTGTGCCCCCCATACTCATCCTGTGAGCGGTAGCGCAAAGAGATTACAAAGTGGTGTTAGATGAGGTAGGTGGTTAAGTTAAGTTTCAATAGGTTATGTTAGATTACGTCAGGTTGGGTTAAGTTAGGTTAGGTAGGTAATAAGTAGATAGGTTACGGTAGGTAGGTGGGAAAGTTAGGTTTGATTAGGTTAGCTTATGTCAGACGGGGAGGTTAGGTTATGTTACGTCAGGTTAGCTTAGATTATGTCAGGTTAGGTCAGATTACGTCAGGTTAGGTTAGATTATGTCAGGTTAGGTAAGTAGGTAGAGGTGGGTAAAAAAGGTTAGGTTAGGTCGGCAGGTTTTAGTGTAGGAGCTTAAGTAATCCCGTAAAAATTTTATGTTAATTTTTGACACCATACATCGTAATAATCCTTATAAACTATGTTACGGAACTGTAGTGTCATTTTTTCTGAACGGTTTATTATAAGTTTTATGCCATTAAAGAAACTTTATCAAAGAGCGGCGTAATGAACCACAGACGTATTACCATTAAGTCCTAAGTAACTTAATACTTGACTAATAACCTATGAACATGTAGTATTATATGATTACAATTTAACATAATATATTATGAATGCTGTTATAATATCTTAAGTGTGTTACAAACATGGCTGCTCATATATGCCATCCTGTCTCTGGCAAAGAAGAGATTGCAGTAAGTAAAATTATTTGCTAATGACAAATACTGGAAATTAAACATATACATATTACCATTATCTGAAAAGCTTAGAACCACCGTTTTATATTTATTAAAAGTTTGTAGTGTTATACATCATGTGTATACAAGTCACAAGTTATTATTTACGACATTGCTTCAGTCCTCGTCATCAGAGTCTTCTGTGTACAACAGATTCCTTCACCTTGTTTAGGCATTTCTCATCATCTGCTTGACAGTTACACATCTCAGTGCATGTCATGCTATTCTTTCTGATTCTTTTCTGCTTGAACATGACAATGATCCACATTTCCTGACACATCCACATTTAACAAGTTCTGTGATTGCTTCTGGAGCTGGTGGTTGGTCTGATATTACTAGTATGAAACAGTCATTGTCAATCTTCCAGCCATGCTCTAATTGTGAAAGCATTTCACTGTCTGCATCACAAGACCACAGAAGAGCTTGATACCTTCCTCTCAATATATGATACTTTAGAGTTGCTGCAGTCGCTGGTAGTTCTCCAGCTTCTACCTGCGTTAGCTTGAAGAGATGCCATCTAAGTTTGACAGTTTAGTGAAAGTCATTCGTGGACAGTAGAGCTTAAATACAAATTCCTCTAGACCAATATACATGTCTGCTGGAGGGCATTTGGTCTACTCAGTATCTTGAATGCATCTAGGACTTTTGTGTTAGATTTCATCAAAGTGCTCCAACATGCTTTCTTTCCTTTGCCAACAAATTTTCCAATGCAGTCAGATCCTGTGAAGGCATGGAAACCTGTAAGGCTCTCTGCCCAATGTGTCGTCGCTCACCAGTTCCTGTTATCATACTTGTATTTTCTCCAAGTTGAGGCTGCTTTAATATGCCAAACACATCAGTGTCTGGTGACTTGATATGTACAGTGCTGCCCTTCTGTGATGCATATACTGTATGTCCTGCTTAAGTTCTATAACTTGTGATAGCAATTTGATGGTTGAAGTCTTATTTGCTGCTTTCCAGGACAGAAGATTAACCTTGGACATCTTTTCCCAGATGCTCAATGGACCAACAATACGTTCCTTGACAAAATTTTCATAATTTTGTCTTCCAACTTCATATGCACATAGATTGTCATATTTGGCATTTTCTGGCATTACAGCTCCAGTTACCAAGTTTAAAAGAGCATCATTTTCCTGGGATTACAGTCACCAATAACATTGTGTAGCTTCTGTACATCAGCATATTGACGGCTGACAATAGCTGTAGAGAGCTCAAGGTGTTCTGTTCTTTTGTAATCTTTATGAGTTTGATATTTTATGTAATGAACTTAATTTGAAAACCCAAATGGTAGTGTATGATCTTTTATCACCTTAGACACTCTGTGCGTCATGCCTCTCAAGTGATTTTTTCCTCTCTTACTTCTCTGGACAAATACGGCCTTTATCCCATCAGAAAAAATATCACCATATATTTTCTTAATCTACAGGTGCCAAGGTTTAAAATGACGGATGGTGTTAAAAATTAACCTGAAATTTTTACGTGACCACATATTGTCTTGTTGGGTTTCCGAGAGAACTTCACGGCTAAATAGCGCCTCTGTATTGATAGCCGGTACATGTCGTAATATCCACCGCTCATAGTTAAATCTTTATGTCCGTTTATTTTGTCCTAATTTAAGTAGCAAAGAGTGTTTTCATTTTTAAGTATCTTAAGTATCTTTTTTCCTCACTCTTAAGTATCTAAGTATGATTTTTTTTTCATTTTTAAGTAACTAACCATATTTTTGTTTTCATTATAAGATGTGATTGATATAGACAACAGAAGTAAATATCAGCTGGAGGTCGTAATCGAAGCTGATGTGAAGTATTTTGACTCACTGTTCCCACGAACTAATTGCTTCACTGGTTTATACCGAAGAAATAAAACCGTCAACGAACCATCCGATTCAAATGTGTCTTAGGCGATACAGGGTGTTTATGTGTCACTCTGATACCAAGAATGACTTTGTGTACTGTGGTGAAGCTGAGGGTAGGATAGGGTTGGGTTGGGTTGGGTTGGGTTGGGATTTGTTGGGATGGGTTAGGATTACGGATGTGTGGGTATATTCTGTCTCATTTTCTAGGTATCTTGCGTCTTTCTCATTATTCCTTCTTTATCATGAGTATCTGTGCCTATTAATACACCACCTCGCAGGATAGTGGAAGAGGAATGGATAGTAACGAGATAATATTCTTCTAACATATACCTTAGCTTGATTACAGGTAACACCAGGTAGAAGTTACATGACTCTTAAGAGTTTTCCTCGACTTGGCTGATTCAACTGTAAGACTTGTTGTATTTATCCTTATTAAAATCCTCCACCTGTAAGACCCTCCACTTGTAAGACCCTCCACCTGTAAGACCCTCCACTTGTAAGACTCCCACCTGTAAGACCATCCACTTGTAAGACCCTCCACCTGTAAGACCCTCCACTTGTAAGACTCTCCACCTGTAAGACCCTCCACTTGTAAGACTCTCCACCTGTAAGACCCTCCACTTGTAAGACTCTCCACCTGTAAGACCATCCACTTGTAAGACTCTCCACCTGTAAGACCATCCACTTGTAAGACCCTCCACCTGTAAGACCCTCCACTTGTAAGACTCTCCACCTGTAAGACCATCCACTTGTAAGACCCTCCACCTGTAAGACCCTCCACTTGTAAGACCACTCCACCTGTAAGACCCTCCACTTGTAAGACTCTCTCCACCTGTAAGACCCTCCACTTGTAAGACCCTCCACCTGTAAGACTCTCCACTGTAAGACCCTCCACTTGTAAGACCCTCCACTTGTAAGACTCTCCACCTGTAAGACCCTCCCACTTGTAAGACCCTCCACTTGTAAGACCCTCCACTTGTAAGACCCTCCACCTGTAAGACCCTCCACTTGTAAGACTCTCCACCTGTAAGACCCTCCACTTGTAAGACCTCCACCTGTAAGACCCTCCACTTGTAAGACTCTCCACTTGTAAAACCCTTTAGGGATTTGAAATACCTTCTCGTCTTGGCTCCACTAGTACTGTACACACCCTCTCTAGCCTTAGTTTACAGTAATGTTGAAGTATATAGTGAAGACTCACAGCTCATGGGTTAGAAAAACAAAAGATGCTTGTTTTATTTATTTATTTATTTATTTATTTATAGTTTATTTTAGAATCCCCGAAAGTTAGAACAAAATGGCTGACGGGACTCACAAGCGGGCGGTGTTTACAGTATGGACCAAGAATAAAAAATAAATGAAAAATAAAATAAATAAATCGTAAATTGGTGCATTGTTTCTCCAGGGGTAATTATAGAAGTACAAATGTTCTCCAGCAGTGGGTAACGATCATAGTCACGTATAGAGCTTCCGACGCAGGTAGATTGATATAGATGCATTACCTGGAGTTAGTGGGTTACAGGGGCCTCTTACACGATAATATTAAAGGTGTTTTTTCCTTCTGTTTGTGGCACTTGAGGTGTTTAGGTTAGGTTTAATTAAAATGGTTTAGTTATAATAGTTATATTACGATAAGTTAAGTTGAATTTAGAACTTTTGATTTGCATATATCGTGTTTTAGAAGGATTTGTTAGCTAATAAGTTTAATTTGGATAAGTTTAGTTTAATTTAGATCATTTGATTTTACAAGGTCGTATTATAATGACTGGGAACCATATAGAAACCTGTTAGAGAAGTAAATATTTCTACGGCAGTGAATGAGTAAGTCAATAAGTGGTGTATAGAGCTGCTGACACAAACGGTATATACTGTACATTATATGTTATCAGAGCTTTCCTGTTGTACGTAACCGCCTCCGTCAAAGTGTCTTAGTGGCTCATGTCAAGATTACCCTCTAGTTTATTTAACCTCAAGATTAACTACACTGGCACTGCCTGACCTGACCTGACCTACCCTACCCTAACCTAACTTAATCTAACCTAACTTAACTTCCCAGGTAGCGTTAGGTTAATCATTAGTTGAAATAAGCTGGGAGGGTTAATCTTCAGGTAATCTATCTTAATTAACAATTTTGGTCAGGTGAGGCCTTCCTTACCTTACTCGAGAGCAGGAGGAGGAGGACTTGCTAACGTCTACAGATCATCGACAACCAAGGCAGATATTGAATACCTTTTGTTTACCATTGTGGCTTAGGAACACATCTTAACACCATAAGACTATTCGCCTGAATACAATAATACAGTAATTGATTATTGTATTCTAATAAAATTTACGGTGTATCTTGTGAACCAGATTTATTGTTTGACCTTAGTGAATGAGAAACTGGTTGAGGTGTATTGTGGTAAACATCCTTAAGAGCAGCTCTGTGTGTTCTTACGACCTCAAAGTAACACAAAAGGTAGCCAATATCTACCCTTGGTCAGTCACTTTATGTAGATGTCAATTGTGTCATTTTTCTAGACTTAGTGCCCCCTGGAGGAGAAAGTAAATACAATGTTGATTTATTTTGGTCACAACACACGCTAGTAGATTATTTTTTCCTATTTAACTAAATAATTAACACCATGTAGCTAACTAATTATATGACTCAAAGAAGGTAACCAATATGGCGTCGATATTGTTCACATACTCTATGATAAATAGATGTATTGTCTGTTTAATTTTAGGGAAGAATTTAATTTATAAACTTTTGAGAATCTGGATACAGGAGTTTTGTCTTTGTGTGTGTGTGTGTGGTGGTGATGATGACGGATACTTTCCTCTGCAGTGAAAAAAATATCTTGACATTGCAAAGTTTAACTGTAAGCCGAAGGAACGTTTGTAATGTGACTTATCATGTGAAATTGTAACTTGAAATTCTTTGTGAAAAAATATTTCCCTATAAAGTTTGGCAGTAAATGAAGTATTACATCAAGGTGTAACTTGTAGTTCCTTGTGGAGTAATTACCTATGTGGACGATACAGCTACTCCAGGGTGTAAGACCTAGAGTAGAAAGTCTTAAGACCTTACCTGAGGTTGAAAGACTCTTATAGTGGAACGTCTTAGGTATTGAAACTTTAATTACAGTAAATAAAATATAATCTACCTAAACATTCCTTCACCTGGCGACAACTAATGATACAGGTGGTGTAATAGCTCTTTAAAATTCCTCCGTTTGATATAATAATGACCACACATGAACTTATAATGTGCAATATCTTGATAACACATTAGCTGCAACATTACACATAGTCCAGTGTATGTGTAGTGAGGGACATCTACCTAAATGAGTTACAGAATGTGGAGTTGAGGCAAAAAATGTTGGGACATGTTTGAGATCATCAGTTGAGCCAAACGTTTATACTCAATATTGTTTTAATGGTATTTTAGAGCGACCGAAAAATTTAAACAAAATGGCCGGCTAGGCTCGGGGGATCTACAAGTCCTCTTATAAAGGATCGACAATAAATGAAAACAAATCAGATTAATTTAAACACATTTCCAAGAGTATTAGATCCTGTAAAGAGAGAAAATTAATACTTGATATTTGTAGAAGCTTTTTTTTTCGTCCGTTTTCGTCTTGGTTAAAACAATTGTGGTGGTGTTACCTGTTCCAAACGGTAGACATCAAGGAAATGGATCAAGACCTTAATACTCAAAGGTACACATGATGATTTGTTCCCAAGTCCGAGGATTTACTTCACAAAACAGATTAACTTTAGGACACAATGATGGCGAACAAAATAACATCAACATTGCGTACAGTACATATCTTGCTTTGACTCTTAACTCTTGTAATTTATCGTAATGTTAGTGAATGAAATTGAGATTCTGGGCATATTTTCTTGTTTTTCTTTCTAATCAAGTGTAAAGGAAGATGTACTGTTTATTGGTGGATTTGGTGATGTCTTAATAGTGCATTAGTGTGTTAATATTACACAGGTTTGGTATAGTGGTGACGGTAATGTAGTGTAGTAAGATTTTAACACATGGAGGTGAATTTGTCGTTTATGTTGAGGATTTAAGAACATAAGAACATAAGAAAATAAGGAGTCTGCAATAGGCCGGTTTGCCTGTGCATGGCAGCTCCTGTCGAGAGTTACTACCACTCTCTATCATCCATGAATCTATCTAGCCTCCTTTTGAAACTTTCCAGAGTTCCGGCACTTACTACAAAGTTGCTAAGCTTGTTCCACTCGTCCACCACCCTATTTGTGAACCAGTTTCTTCCTATCTCCCTCCTAAACCTAAACTTATCCAACTTGAATCCGTTGCTCCGAGTCCTATCCTGCTCGGATATTATAAGAACTTTATCTATATCCCCTTTATTGATTCCTTTCACCCACTTAAATACTTCTATCATATCTCCCCGCACTCTTCGTCTTTCTAGGGAATGCAAGTTAAGTTTCTTTAACCTATCCTGATATGGAAGGTTTCTAAGTCCCGGAATCATTTTTGTCATTCTTCGCTGCACCGACTCTAGTGAATTTATATCCATTCTATAATAGGGACACCAGAACTGAACCGAACTGAACATACATACATACATACATACATACATACATACTCTCACTGACCATCACCACGACCTCATCTGCAAATTTGGTAAGAAGCTTCTACACCATCCTCGACACCGGCTCCTACTACCACCTGAGATCCCTAGTCCGAGAATTGCTGTTCGACACCACAACCGCATCCAGCCCATACGTGCACGAACTGATCGCTATAAGAACAGCCCAGTCCCAACCATTGTAAAAATTATCAATAACTTGTAATAAACCAGTGTATTCACTCCCAGTAAACACTGCTCCTTACACTGTCACTATGTTGAAATGAAATGTAGTTTGAGCTTTTCCCCATCCAGTTATTATATGTCTTATTTGTGTCACTTATGTTACTTGTATATTATTTGTAATTCGAAACCCATTACCCAAATATGTAACTGTATATTTTCAGCCTTCTGGCTGCCAAGCTCTTTCAATAAACCGTTAATTATTATTATTATTATTATTCATACATACACAGGCATACATACACATTCCCTTGACATAAAAGACATTGAATGAAACGAAGTATAAAGGATGATATTAAACAAGGCTGATCGTGTCATTGTGTAGACAGGTGAAAATGGAGACCAATTTACTTACCTGTCGAAAACACCGTCTCGGGTCTTATTGATCGATGAGCGAGTATTGGATTCGTTTCTGTCCGTGTGTGAGTGAACTACATATTCTTTAAGTAACATGTTGATATATGTGGATCAAACTTGGTAAGATGGATAGATGGATAAATGCCACAGGAGGATATTTGGTTCTGGGATGGATTACTGTAGGTCAAAGGTTAAGGTCTTATTGCAATTTACCTGTGAGGATTTTGTATTTATTTTTTTTGTATGGTTCAGGTATACAGATTTGTTGGGTTAATTTTTGGTATTTAAATTCGGAATAATAATAATAATAATAATCTGTAATAAAACAAAGAAAAACAAAATTAACAAAGAACACACACACACACACACACACACACACACACACACACACACACACATACACACACACACACACACACACACACACACACACACACACACACACACACACACACGCAAAAAACAAACAACAACAAACAAACCAAACAACGAAGAGACGAAATATACCCCAGTATTGTTTGTAACGGGACAAACATACACTGAGAACACCCCCAGCACCATCCCGCCAGCATGGCCTCTAGGCGCTGAGAACACCCCCCAGCACCATCCCGCCCAGCATAGCCTCCTGGGCGCTGAGAACACCCCACCCCAGCACCATCCCGCCCAGCATGTCTCCTAGGCGCTGAGCACCCCCAGCACCATCCCTGCCCAGCATGGCTCCTAGGCGCTGAGAACACCCCCCCCAGCACCATCCCTGCCCAGCATGGCTCCTAGGCGCTGCTAAGATGGACAAATTTATCTCCTGACGATACAATGCCTCCTGACGATACAATACCTCCTGACGATACAATACCTCCTGATGATGCAATATTCCCCCTGACGATACAATACCCCCTGACGATACAATACCTCCTGACGATACAATATACCTCCTGGCCATACAATACCTCCTGACGATACAATATACCACCTGACGATACAATATAACTCCTGACGATACAATATACCACCTGACGATACAATATACCACCTGACGATACAATATACCACCTGACGATACAATATACCACCTGACGATACAATATACCTACTGACGATACAATATACCTCCTGACGATACAATATTCCACCTGATGATACAATATACCACCTGACGATACAATATACCTCCTGACGATACAATATACCACCTGACGATACAATGACGATACAATATACCTCCTGACGATACAATATACCGCCTGACGATAAAATACCTCCTGACGATAAAATACCTCCTGACGATACAATATACCACCTGACGATACAATATACCACCTGACGATACAATATACCACCTGACGATATAATATACCACCTGACGATACAATATACCTCCTGACGATACAATATACCTCCTGACGATACAATATACCACCTGACGATACAATATACTACCTGACGATACAATATACCTCCTGACGATACAATATACCTCCTGACGATACAATATACCTCCTGACGATACAATATACCTCCTGACGATACAATATACCTCCTGACGATACAATATACCTCCTGACGATACAATATACCTCCTGGCCATACAATATACCACCTGACGATACAATATACCTCCTGACGATGCAATATACCTCCTGACGATACAATATACCTCCTGACGATACAATATACCTCCTGACGATACAATACCTCCTGACGATACAATTTACCTCCTGACGATACAATATACCTCCTGGCCATACAATATACCACCTGACGATACAATATACCTCCTGACGATACAATACCTCCTGACGATACAATACCTCCTGACGATACAAAAGGTACTCAGAAGGCTTCCACACGATCCTCCTGTCGGGAATGAATGTGTGTGTGTTTGTGTCAAGATAATATTGTATTGTTTGGTTATGGCGTGAGGGGTGGGGGGGAGGAGGGGGTGTGTAGAGGGGAGGGAGTGTAGGTGGGGGGGATGTGGGAGGGGTGGGTGTCGGGGAGGAGGGTAGTGTGTATATAAGTGTGTGGGAAGGAGAGTATGTATGTGTGTGTGTGTGTGTGTATGATTCAGAGAGCGAAAGACAGAAAGAGACAAGAGAGAGAGAGAGACAAGAGAGAGAGAGAGAGAGAGAGAGAGAGAGAGAGAGAGAGAGAGAGAGAGAGAGAGAGAGAGAGAGACCTATGATTTACTCTACTAAAGACAGGTGGTCGAGTTATCGGAAAATAATTCACTTGATCACCCGAGGCGTCCAGGAGCAACACCTGACGTAGTATATTGATCTGTGTAATGAGTTAGGTCGTTCCGTCACCCTCTGAGTCAATACTTCCTCCAGGTGTTCTAACTCTTTGGGTGGAGGTGGGTGTGGTGGGTGGGCGTGGTGGGTAGGTGGGTGTGGTGGGGGAGGAGGGTGGAAGGGGCCTGGTGGGGTGGGGTGGTGTGTGGAGGAGGAGGAGAAGGGGGGGGTTGGTGGATGGATGGAATAGCAGGGATATGTGGATGTGGTGGATATAATAGTGTGTGGATGTGGGTAGTGGAGAGGAGTGAGTGGGTTAGTGTGATTACCATATTTTAGCTATATTTTTTATTTTTATTTATTTTTATTTTTTTTTAGTTCACCAGAGAAAAAATATTGTGATTGGTTTTCATCTCTCTCTCTCTCTCTCTCTATCTCTCTCTCTCTCTATCCCCAACACCACACTCACCACATCTCTCTCCACCACAGATCTCCAACCAAGGTAACCCTGAACTAAGCGTGTTGATGGACGCTATGGAGAAGATCAGATACTCGGGCAGCTGGGCGACGGTGCAGCACCTCTCCGTCAGGGGGCTCCTCCCTAGCACTGAGAACTATATGACCTATGAGGGGTCGCTCACACAGCCCCCCTGCCACGAGACCGTCACCTGGGTCGTCGTTAATAAGCCAATTTACATCACTAAACAACAGGTAAAGTCTCGTTGGTGACCTTTGAGGGTGGGTGGGTTATCTAGCGAGTCCGACCTGACCTGACCTGACCTGACCTTTGAGGGTGGGTGGGTTATCTAGTGAGTCCGACCTGACCTGACCTGATCTGACCTGACCTGACCTGACCTAACCAAACCTTTGAGGGTGGGTGGGTTATCTAGTGAGTCCGACCTGACCTGACCTGACCTGACCTAACCTTTGAGGGTGGGTGGATTATTTAGTGAGTCTGAGCTGAGCTAACCTGACCTGACCTGACCAGACCTGACCTAACCTAACCTAACCTTTGAGGGTGGGAGGGTTATCTAGTGAACCTGACCTGACCTGACCTTTGAGGGTGGGTGGGTTATCTAGTGAGTCTGAGCTAATCTGACCTGACCTGACTTGACCTGACCTAACCTTTGAGGGTGGGTGGGTTATCTAGTGAGTCTGAGCTAACCTGACCTGACCTGACCTTTGAGGGTGGGTGGGTTATCTAGTGAGTCTGACCAGCCCTGACCTGACCTAACCTAACCACATGATATAGGTTTGACTTGGCCAGAGTGTATCGCCTCACCAAACATTAATTCATCATAATCGCTCATCAAATCACCTCTTTAACGCCCATTCACCGGCTAGTTAATATCACCTCACAATTACTGCTCTGTTGTGGTAATTGGCGTCATTAAAAGTAATTACCGACAATAATAACGATTACACCTGCTCGATATATATTAGCCATCGTGTTTTGTTATGGTTAGGTCAGGTCAGGTCAGGTCAGGTTTTTATTAATGATATTTACACCTACTTTGCAATTGTTCATCAACCAGATTGCCTCTATAAAAAATATAGTATTCCGAATAAATAATCAAAATTACATTGATATTATTTCTATGAGTCAATTACCTGTAAAACATTTGCTTATATAAATTATCTCTTCCATATTACGATTTACCCTTCATAATCCTGTATAATACTCGTTGTGTATAATAATAATGATGATAATAATAATAATAATAATAATAATAATAATAACAATAATAATAATAATAATAATAATAATAATAATAATAATCAAAATAATAATAATAATAATTATAATAATAATAACAATAATAATAATAATAATAATAATAATAATAATAATAATAATAATAATAATAGCAATAATAATAATAATAAAAATAATAATAATAATGATAATAATAATAATAACAATAACAACAACACCACCACCACAACAAAATAACAACCAATAACAACAATTAAACCACAAACCATAAACACAAATGAGACATAAACCAATACCATAAACTAACTCTCTCCCATTAAACCATAAAAAACACATCTAATTACCATAGAATTTGGATAAACCCACAAGACACAAAAAACCCACACTAAAATAAAACACAGTTACTTTATAAACCCAACCTAATGATTATCTTGAGTTGGTTTAATATCCTGAGTTATTCAAAGTTGTTCAAACACTTAAAATGAAGAATAAATCCCTTCGCCATTCATTTCATAGGACTAGATTATCTTTCCCGTAAGCACTTCACTAACAAAGTGGAACAGATGGTAATAATGTAATCGACTCTCAGATGTACGATAGTAATTAATGGTCATTAGTGTAAGGTGAGCTGTGTCAGGTGTGTGTATATGTTGTCTTATGCATTAGTTGATATTGTTAGTTAGTTATTAAATCATGTATTCATACATCTACTTAATCGCTCATTCAGACAGACAGACAGAGAAAAAAAGATAGAGACGAGGAAGACAGAAGAGAGAGAAAGAAATCAAAGAGAACGAGACAGACAGATAAACAAAGAGAATTGAAAGGAAAGAGAGAAATGAAAATATTAGAGAGAGAGAGAGAGAGAGAGAGTGAAATAAAAACACAACCTCACCTCTTCTATCCCAGCGAGGGTTTAAAACTGCATAAAACTAAGACTGTGTCTCTGGTGTGTGTGTGTGTGTGTGTGTGTACATCTTACTGCCATGGATCCAATCTTCGTGGTACACACCCCAAGTTCTCCCTCAAGTGCCGTGCCTACAATTACGTCACATAAGAATCATAATGGAATCCTTATTTTAGAAGCAACGTATGGTAGTTTGAGAGTATGTGTGTGTGTGTGTGTGTGTGTGTGTGTGTGTGTGTGTGTGTGTGTGTGTACGCGTGTGTGTGTACGCGTGTATGTGTGTGTGTGTGTGTGTGTGTGTGTGTGTGTGTACGTGTGTGTGTGTGTGTGTGTACGTGTGTGTGTGTGCACGTGTATGTACCTGATCAGCACAATGGCCAGAAGAAATAGACAGATAGACAGTGATGTAAAGATAGAGAAATAGAGACAGGGAGAATAAAGTGAGAGAGAGAGAGACAGAAATATACTGACACACGATGGGATGAAAGTTTCAATAACTTCATATAGAAATTTCCATTCTTTACCGGATATTGCATCACACACACACACACACAGGGTTATTCCACCAACACCCGTCTCACCCAGCAGGTCAGGTCAGGTCAGATCAGATTAGATTACGTTAGGTTACATTGTAAAGAAATAATAGTTGTTACGAGTTGGGGATTTAGAATATAGTTAACAGTCTACCCAGATCCCAACAGGTAACAACAACAAAAAAACAAAGACAATCGGACTATAAAAGGGTAGACAAAGGATGCGAGTTTTCGTTGTATATAATAGAGTACCATAAATCCCTTAACAAAATATTCAGCTTATAAATTACCCTTAACCAAACTTAACCTAAACATTAACAGTATATACATAATAATAAAACATAAACAATTTTGAAGCAAGTGGACGTGGGGGAGGCAATACAAGATACAAGTACTTAAGTGAGGAGCTGAGATGGCTGACGAGTAAGGCTGAGTATTGTAGAAGACGGTAGGTAGTCACTGCACCGTAGGTTTAGAGGATAGATGATCCTGTGGTCACTTCCCAGAGCCAAGTGCTCTCTCCTCGAATTGGAGCTCACAAAGAAGACGTGGAGGAAGTGATGCAACAACCAGGATATGGAGAAGGGAAACCCCAGAGTGTTAACTAAGACGAGTCATACTCGTGTCTCGTCCCTAGATGGCGTTGCTCGTGGTGCTGGGTAGGTAGATCAAGACAATAGATGGCGTGGTTCGTAGTGCTGGGTGGAGGGGTTCGTAACACACCCCCCCTCCAAAGACCTCCGTAGCGCGGGCGCGAAGGAGGTGATCACCTGGTGCGTCTGGAGAGTAGCTGCTGCATTTCCACTGGAGCTCGGGATAAGGAGTCTGCAATCAGGTTGGATGAACGTGAGTGGGTTATGGTCGGTGAAGACTAGGGTTGTTTGTGGGCAAGACTGGAGGTAACATTCAAACTTCTTTATTGCCAACACCAGAGCCAGGGCCTCCTTCTCTATGGTCGAGTAGTTGGTCTGATGTTTTTTCAACTTGGCGGAGTAATATGCCACAGGGTGAAGGACATCAGTGGTTGGGTCGGGTTGTAGGAGCACAGCCCCAACTCCGACACCACTAGCGTCGATTTGCAGATGGAAGGGCGAGGTGTAGTCAGGGGGGTGGACTACAGGCTTAGAGGCAAGGAAGGCTTTGAGGCGGTGGAAAGACTGGTCGCACTTCTGGTTCCAGATGTAAGGGACCGCAGAACTGGTAAGGTCTGTGAGGGGTCCGGCCACGCTGGAGAAGTTACTGCAGAACCGACGGTAGTAGCCGCACATCCCCAGGAAGCGCATGAGTTCCTTCCTTGTCCTTGGAGTGGGGAAGGATAAGATGGCTCTAACGTTTGCGTCCTTGGGTCTCACCATACCATGCCCAACGATATGTCCCAGGTAAGTCACTGATGCCCGGCCAAAAGCAGATTTAGCCAGGTTTATGGTGAATCCAGTCTCTTGCAGTCGTGCAAACAGTATCTCCAAACGCACCAGATGTTCGTCCCAGCTGTCCGACACCACCACCAGGTCAACCAGGTTGGCGAACGTCCCACCTAGGTCCTGAATAAGGTAGTTGATGGCCCTCTGGAATGTGGCCGGAGCATTAGAAAAGCCAAACGCCATAACCAAATATTGAAAAAGACCAAATGGAGTTATAAATGCCGAGATTATTTTGGCCCTATCCGTGAGTCCCACTTGATAATATCCTTTCAATAGGTCCACGGTACTGATAAATTTGGCACAGCCTATGCTGTCTATTATATCTTCAATCAAAGGTAAAGGGTAGGAGTCTGAGACAGTGACCTGGTTCACTTTACGATAATCGGTACAGAAACGAAAGGTGCCATCGGGTTTTGGAATGAGAAGGCAAGGTGAAGCCCAGGGGGAGGTACTAGGCTCAGCTAAGTTATGTTTTAACAAAAAATCTACCTCCTTTTTCATAATCTCTTTTTTTGTGGATTTAGTCGATATGCTGATTGCCTAATGGGTTGTACATCATCTGAGATTAGCTTAATATCATGTTTAAGTATATTGCAAAACCCAGGGAGGTCTGACGTGACTTTAGGAAATGTTGATAATAATTTAGTGAGATCTTTTGCTTGAGATGGATTCAGAACAGAAAAATACTCATCCAAGTTGTTGAGTATGTGACTGTTAGCAGGGTTTTCTTTAGGTAGAGGGAAGTCTAAATTCTCCAATAGGTCCATGTCATCTGTCTCCGGCTCCGGCCCTGACAAAACCGTATGCAATACAGGTAGGCTTATAACCTCTGGGATGTCTTCCTCTGACTGCCTGGAATGGTAAAGTTTCATGAGATTAATGTGAACAAGTTGTGAGTCTTTTCTGCGATCAGGAGTATGGACTATATAGTTGAGGGGAGATAGTTTATTAGCATTGATTTGAAAGTTTTGATGGAACCGTTCCAAGCAACCTTGGGATTGTGGGTGGTAAGCCGAAGATGTACAATGGTCCACACTGAGGTCTTTCATCACCTGTTTGAAAAGATTGCTCGTAAAATTGGTGCCCTGATCGGATTGGATCTCTTTAGGAATGCCCACTGAAGTGAAAAGGTGCAAAAGATGTTTGATTACGTTTTTTGAATTGATGCTTTTAAGGGGAAAAGCCTCAGGATAACGTGTACTGGTATCCATAACTGTGAGCAGGAATTGATTTCCTTTCTTAGTCTTTGGTAATGGGCCCACACAATCCACAACAATCTTTTCAAATGGTGTAGAAAATACTGGGATGGGCTTAATGGGAGCTGCTGGTATACTTTCATTTGGTTTTCCTACCATTTGACAAATATGACAAGATTTTAGGTATTTTGACACATCCTTCCTAAGTCCAGGCCAATAATAGTGTTGGAGGAGCTTTTTATATGTTTTCAGGATTCCCAAATGTCCTGAAATACCATCATGGGCAAGGGCAATTAATGCTGGTCTGACTGAGGTGGGAATTACCACTTGATGTATTTCAGACCACGTGTCTAGATGGGCAAGCTCAGGGGGCCTATAGGCCCTCATCAAAAACCCTTCATGATAATAAAAACACGGAAGGGTGTTGTTAAAATCTTACCCTCAACTGCTGCATGATGAAGTTTGTTCAAGATGGATCAGATTGTTGGGCTTTAACGAAGCTCATCCTTACTAATGGTCTTATTGTACAGATCTTCTGTGAGTAGCAAGATATTGGTGGTGGTTTCAGATGAAGAGGGCCCATTTCGCACACTCTGTGACCGGGTGACAGCACAAGATGGAAAAAGGTGAGGAATAGTTTCTTCAAGGTCAGTGGTGGAGTTGACATGTAAGGGAGAGTCGACTGTATGTTGGGAACCACTAGATCTCCTACCAAGTCATTACCCAATAATAAATGAATGCCGCACACAGGCATTGGGTCTTTCCTAATGGCTATTTGCACTTCCCCAGTAATCAAGGGACATTGGAGGTGCACTTTAGCTAAAGGATAGGAAGAATGGGACGAGAGATCTGAAATTTGAACACTCTCATTAGTAAATGCGGTAGATATATCAGGAATGACGTTAAACAGGAGGATAGATTGTGCTGCGCCCGTATCACGTAGTATACGAATAGGGAAAGAACGAGACCCCTCTATGATTGAAATTTTTCCCTCATAGGTGAATGAAGAGAAGAGATCCTGATGGGGCCTTTCCACATTGGTGGTTGCTATTGGTTTGGATTTGGGATCCAGGGAACTACTTTTAGCAGTTCGACACTTTGGGTGTTTACAAGACTGGATCGTATGGCCTGGTTTTTAACAGTAAGAACAATAAAACTTGGTTGCATCAGGGGGGGTAGGTGTGGGACCTTTCGACCTACCACTCACGTCCCCAAGGTTATCATCAGAGGAGGACCTAACATGTCGGGAAGTACCACGTTCCCTACGGCACAGTGACTCCACCAGCAAGGCGTACTCATCAGCCAGCTCAGCCGCACGCCCTAAATTAACCTCTCCACGCTCCTCCACATGCTTCAAGATGTGAAATGGTATCTTGTTCTTCCACTCCTCCAGGACTACCAAGTTTAACAAATCCTGAGGTGGCCATTAAGAAAACCTAGATAAATTAATTAATGGTCAAAAGATAAGATACGTGGATTACCCAAGAAAATATCACGGCAGTGGATAACCAGAAAGTCCCGGAAACTAACCAAGTTATACCTAGGGAAATTACACTTGTGATTATTGTTCTTCTGAGAAGATCCTTAGATAAGGATAAGAGACTTGAAAGAGGTAGGGCGTATTACGGCATTAATATAAAGATCCGGATTAACAACCCTGAGATACTTGAAAGAGGAAGGGCGTATTACGGCATTTTATATAAAGATCCGGATTAACAACCCCGAGATACTTTAAAGAGGAAGGGCGTATTACGGCATTAATATAAAGATCCGGATTAACAACCCCGAGATACTTTAAAGAGGAAGGGCGTATTACGGCGTTAATATAAAGATCCGGATTAACAACCCTGAGATACTTTAAACAGGAAGGGCGTATTACGGCATTAATATAAAGATCCGGATTAACAACCCTGATAAATGGTATGATTGACCCCGAATGAGATCATGAGAAGAACAATAATTGAGGCTTTATAATTATGGGGTCCTGGTAGAGCGGGGCGTCCCAAGATATCACTTCACCGTAAACTAGTGACTATGGAACAGCCTACTCTGGAGTGAGGGTACGGCATTAAACAGATCCGGATTCTTCCCTACACTCGATAAGACTTACTACACGACTGCCACGTGTAATAACAGGTAAGCCTTATGACACTTGGAACCTAATATCCTACGTCTGTCACGTTTACTGTACGGTAATACCAATATATGCACACACATATGAAGGAACCTTTAAACCACCGTAAAGCAATTGTGAACAGAAGTGACTGGGAGGAATAATTAACACTGAGTAACAAGGGGGGAAGGAGTATGGTACTTAAGGTCGTGTCCTGTCACGGTCGCCATTTGTTACGAGTTGGGGATTTAGAATATAGTTATACGTCTACCCAGATCCCAACAGGTAACAAAAAAAACAAAACAAAGACAATCGGACTATAAAAGGGTAGACAAAGGATGCGAGTTTTCGTTGTGTATAATAAAGTACCATAAATCCCTAAACAAAATATTCAGCTTATAAATTACCCTTAACCAAACTTAACCTAAACATTAACAGTATATACATATTAATACAACATAAACAATCTTGAAGCAAGTGGACGTGGGGGAGGCAATACAAGATACAAATACTTAAGTGAGGAGCTGAGATGGCTGACGAGTAAGGCTGAGTATTGTAGAAGACGGTAGGTAGTCACTGCGTCGTAGGTTTAGAGGATAGATGATCCTGTGGTCACTTCCCAGAGCCAAGTGCTCTCTCCTCGAATTGGAGCTCACAAAGAAGACTTGGAGGAAGTGACGCAACAACCAGGATATGGAGAAGGGAAACCCCGGAGTGTTAACTAAGACGAGTCATACTCGTGTCTCGTCCCTAGATGGCGTTGCTCGTGGTGCTGGGTAGGTAGATCAGGACAATAGATGGCGTGGTTCGTAGTGCTGGGTGGAGGGGTTCGTAACACTTTGCTTTCCTCCTTACCAAGATATCGACGAGGCAGGAAATCATTCACTAATATTTTGTGATCACTAAAGATAATATTGTCCTTAAAACTAACGATTTGTTTAATCTAATATTAATATTATAATAAAGAAAATGAGGCGTGCTCAGACTAATTCTTGTATTCCAAGGATGGGAAACAAAATTAAGCGTAGGATGAAATTAATTTTGAACATTATATTTTTCTTGTGTTTATGGGATTGGTCGAAAATATTAGACATTTACTGGCCCTGTAAGTCAAAGACGTCGTAAAAACTTCACTTGTAGCCAACAGGAGTCTCAGAAAAATGGAAGCCTTGTATCAATACAAAGTAAAGCCATCAATGTGTGA
>NW_024747367.1:0-4865 GCF_018991925.1 Homarus americanus
AAGTTACGTATTGCTGAATAGTTGAAGGCTAATAAATAATAATAAGAAGAAGAAGAAGAAGAAGAAGAAGAAGAATAATAAAGAAGAAGAAGAAGAATAATAATAAATAAGAAGAAGAATAATAAATAATAATAAGAAGAAGAATAATAAGAAGAAGAAGAATAGTGAAGAAGAATAATAGAAGAAGAAGAATAAATAAAGAATAATAAATAAGAAGAAGAAGAAGAAGAAGGTGAAGAAGAATAAAGAAGAATAAATAGTAAATAGTTGTAATAATAATAAATAAAGAATAATAAATAATAATAGTTAAAGTTAGTTAAAGAAGAATAAGAAGAAAGAAGAATAATAAGGTAAAAAGAAGAAGAAGAAATAAATAAGAAGAAGTTAATAATAAATAATAAAGAAGAATAAATAAAGAAGAAGAAGAATAAAGAAGAAGAAGAATAATAATAAAGAAGAAGAAGAATAAGTAAATAAGTAGTTAATAAATAATGAAGAAGAAGAAGAAGAATAAATAAATAGTAATAATAAATAATAGAAGAAGAAGAAGAAGTAAAATAAATAAATAAAGAAGAAGAAGAAGAAGAAGAATAATAGTTGAAGAAGAAGAAGAAGAAGAAGAAGAAGAAGAATAAGAAGAAGTAAGAAGAATAGAAGAATAAATAAATAGTTAAATAATAAATAAATAAATAAATAAATAAATAAATAAATAAATAATAAATAAATAATAAAATATAAAATAAATAAATAAATAAATAAAAATAGTTAAATAAATAAATAAGAAGAATAATAAATAAAGAAGAAGAAGAAGAAGAATAATAAATAAATAAAATAAATAATAATAATAATAATAAAGAAGAAGAAGTAAATAGTTAAATAAATAAATAATGTAGTAAAGAAGAAGTTAATAAATATTAAATAAATGTTAATAAAGAAGAAGAAGAATAAATAATAATAAAGAAGAAGAATAAGGAGAAGAAGAAGAATAGTTAAATAGTTAAATAAATAAAGAAATAATAAAGAAGAAGAATAAAGAAGAAGTAATAAAGAAGAAGAAATAAAAGGAAGAAGAAGAAGAAGAAGAAGAAGAAGAAGAAGTTAAATAATAGTTGAAGAAGAAGAAGAAGAAGAAGAAGAAGAAGAAGAATAATAAAGAAGTGAAGAAAGAAGAAGAAGAAGAAGAAGAAGAAGAAGAAGAAGAAGAAGAAGAAGAAGAAGAATAGTTAAATAGAAGAAGAAGAAGAAGAAGAAGAAGAAGAAGAAGAAGAAGAAGAAGAAGAAGAAGAATAAATAAATAATAAAATAAATAAAGAATAATAAATATAGAAGAAGAATAATAGTTAGATAGTAAATAGTTAAAATAATAAAGAAGAAGAAGAAGAAGAATAATGAAGAAGAAGAAGAAGAAGAAGAAGAAGAAGAAGAAATAAATAAATAAAATAAAGAAGAAGAAGAAGAAGAAGAAGAAGAAGAAGAAGAAGAATAATAAATAAAGAAGAAGAAGAATAAGAAGAAGAAGAAGAAGAAGAAGAAGAAGAAGTTAAATAAATAATAAAGAAGTTGAAGAAGAAGAAGAAGAAGTTGAAGAAGAAGAAGAAGTGATTAAAGAAGAAGAAGAAGAAGAAGGAAGAAGAAGAAGAAGAAGAAGAATTGAAGAAGAAGAAGAAGAAGAAGAAGAAGAAGAAGTTGAAGAAGAAGAAGAAGAAGAAGAAGAAGAAGAAGAAGAAGAAAAGAAGAAGAAGAAGAAGAAGAAGAAGAAGAAGAAGATGAAGAAGAAGAAGAAGAAGAAGAAGAAGAAGAAGAAGAAGAAGAAGGAAGAAGAAGAAGAAGAAGAAGAAGAAGAAGAAGAAGAAGAAGAAGAAGAAGAAGGAAGAAGTGAAGAAGAAGAAGAAGAAGAAGAAGAGAAGAAGAAGAAGAAGAAGAAGAAGAAGAAGAAGAAGAATATGAAGAAGAAGAAGAAGAAGAAGGTAAATGGAAGAAGAAGAAGAAGAAGAAGAATATTGAAGAAGAAGAAGAAGAAGAAGAAGAAGAGAAAGAAGAAGAAGAGAAGAAGAAGAAGAAGAAGAAGAAGAAGAAGAAGAAGAAGAAGAAGAAGAAGAAGGAAGAAGAAGAAGAAGAAGAAGAAGAAGAAGAAGAAGAAGAAGAAGAAGAAGAAGAAGAAGAAGAAGAAGAAGAAGAAGAAGAAGAAGGGCGAAGAAGAAGAAGAAGAATATTGAAGAAGAAGAAGAAGAAGAAGAAGAAGAAGAAGAAGAAGAAGAAGAAGAAGAAGAAGAAGAAGAAGAAGAAGAAGAAGAAGAAGAAGAAGAAGAAGAAGAAGAAGAAGAAGAAGAAGAAGAAGAAGAAGAAGAAGAAGAAGAAGAAGAAGAAGAAGAAGAAGAAGAAGAAGATCCCTATACACAACTCTAGTCCACTGTCTTTTTAGAAGAAGATCCCCATACACAGCACTCTAGTGGCCCTCCTACACACCACTCTAGCCCACTGTCTTTTTTGAAGAAGCCCTCCTACACACCACTCTAGCCCACTGTCTTTTTTGAAGAAGCCCTCCTACACACCACTCTAAATTACTAACTTTGTAGTAGTCATATTAAAAACTCGGTATTAAACAAGTTTGTAATATAAAACTTACTAATATTTAATACTAGTGAACAATGAAACGTATTATACAGTACTCTCAAGTTCTTGTGAAACATAATCAATTATCTTGGGACTTTACCAAATGATTAAACAATATACCCCCCTGTAACAACGTATGTAATTTTGAGTCTCCCTCTTTCCATTTACAGAGTACTGTACAAGCCCATGCTATTGGCTCCTAAAGTAGATAAACTTCGTTGTGTGAAGAGAAAGAAGAACACGATGAAAAACTTGAAATAATTAAGAAAATAGAAGTGGTGTGAGCAATACTGTTCTAATGGAAACATATCACATTGGAAAGTCTACAATTTATGATATATAAAAGGCAAAGAATAGAATTCACAGCTGTTTCTTTAAAACTGCTCGTTTTGATAAATGAAGCATGGTGTATTTGCTAATGAATAAACTATCAAAATGTATCTGTTCATCTCTCTATTCCTCCTTAAATTTGAATTTTAAAAGTACTGCCTGAAAAACATGAAATGGCAACAATTGCCTTATATGTGATTAATGGCAGCAGAGGGGCGCAAACAAAAAATGGCAACAATTGCCTTCTATGTGACTAATGGCAGCAGAGGCGCCGAAAACAAAAAATGGCAACAATTGCCTTATATGTCATTAATGGCAGCAGTGGGGCGAAAACAAAAAATGGCAACAATTGCCTTATATGTGATTAATGGTAGCAGTGGGACGAAAACAAAAATGGCAACAATTGCCTTATATGTGATTAATGCAGCAGAGTGGCGAAAAATAAAAAAACGAATTGCCTTATATGTGATTATTGGCAGCAGGGGGCAAAAACAAAAAATGGCAGCAATTGTCTTATATGTGATTAATTTCAGCAGAGGGGCGACAATAAAAAATGGCAACAATTGCCTTATATGTGAATAATGGCAGCAATGGGGCGAAAAAAAAAATGGCAACAATTGCCTTATATGCGATTACCGGCAGCAGAGGGACGAAAACGAAAAATGGCAACAATTGCCTTACATGCGATTAATGGCAGCAGTGGGGCGAAAACAAAAAATGGCAACAATTGCCTTATTTGTGATTAATGGCAGCAGTGGAGCGAAAACAAAAAATGGCAACAATTGCCTTATATGCGATTAACGGCAGCAGAGGGACGAAAACAAAATATGGCAACAATTGCCTTATATGCGATTAACGGCTGCAGTGGGGCGAAAATAAATAATGGCAACAATTGCTTTATATGCGATTAACGGCAGCAGAGGGACGAAAACAAAAAATGACAACAATTGCCTTATATGTGATTAAAGGCAGCAGAGGGCTGAAAACAAAAAATGGCAACAATTGCCTTATATGTAATTAATGGCAGCAGAGGGGCGAAAAAAAATGGCAACAATTACCTTATATGTGATTAACGGCAGCAGAGGAACGAAAACAAAACATGGCAACAATTGCCTTATATGTGATTAATGGCAGCAGTGTGGCGAAAACAATAAATGGCAACGATTGCCATATATGTGATTAATGGCAGCAGTGGGGCGAAAACAAAAAATGGCAACAATTACCTTATATGAGATTACCGGCAGTAGAGGGACGAAAACAAAAAATGGCAACAATTGCCTTATATGTGATTAATGGCAGCAGAGGGGCGAAAACAAAAAATGGCAACAATTACCTTATATGTGATTAATGGCAGAAGTGGGGCGAAAACAAAAAATGGCAACAATTGCCTTTTTTGCGATTAACGGCAGCAGAGGGACGAAAACAAAATATGGCAACAATTGCCTTATATGTGATTAACGGCAGCAAAGGGGTGAAAACAAAAAATGGCAACAATTGCCTTATATGTGATTAATGGCTGCAGTGGGGCGAAAATAAATAATGGCAACAATTGCTTTATATGCGATTAACTGCAGCAGAGGGACGAAAACAAAAAATGACAACAATTGCCTTATATGTGATTAACGACAGCAGAGGGCCGAAAACAAAAAATGGCATAGTGTACGTAAACAGTGTTGGTGTCACGTCAGGGCAAGTGTTGGTGTCGTGGGAGGCAGGTGTTGGTGTCGTGAGGCAGGTGTTGGTTAATACGGGGAAGCAGGTGTTGGTGTACATAGAGGCGGTTGGTGTACATGATGCAAAGTGTTAGTGAAATAGAAGCTGAGGTGTAGGTGTCACGTGAAGAGCAGGTGTCGGTGTCACGGGGAGCAGAATGTTGGTGTACGTGAGGCAGGTGTTGGTGTATGGGAGGCTGTGATATCTTG
>NW_024747368.1:0-10031 GCF_018991925.1 Homarus americanus
TAATACTAAGCAATATTTGAAATATACCAGTATACTTCTTAACAGTCAGGGAAAAAATCATTATACAGATTAGTGTCCTCGAAGCAGATCAACTTGTCTCCTGCTTTCTGGGGACCCATTAGTGGCATATCAGTATATCCAAAGAGACACATCGGAGTATATTACCATATATCCCAAGTGCCATGAAGGGATATCAACATACCTGAGTGTATTAACTAGCTCTCATAGTCTTCCACTCTCTCTTAGATCCATCAGAATATGTCAGCATATCACCCTATCTTCTGAAGGTCCAGTTTACCTTGTTCCGAAAGTATGTCGAAGCATACTAACAGATCCCCTGAATGCCTTGAGAACATATCAGTATACTTCTAGGTTAATTCATATCATATCAGTATAACCCCTGAATCTAAGGTATAGCTAACCTCATTTCAAATTATTATTAGAGTATGTTAACATATTCCCTTAGAAGCATACCAGCATATCTCTTATGTCATTACAGTCAACCAGTATACGCTCAGAGATAGATGCAAGCATATCAGGGTATATTAGCATACCCTGTAAGAGAGATATGAGCCTAGCTACATAACCAAGTATATCAGCATACCCCATATGCTCTTATAGTACATCAGCACACCCTCTGAGAGACAGAACCATACCAACATATCAGAACATAATAGTATATCCTTTAGAGTGATATGAACATAATGGCATATCAGATGACAAGAGTATATCAGCATAGTCTTTGAGGAGCATATCAGACCAACCTAGCATAAGCTCTTTAAGATAGATGGGAGCATATCTTAAATAGACTGGAACATACCAGAGCATATTAGCATATTGGCATATTAGCAAGGTGAGGAGGAGGAGGAGGAGGCAGGTGTCCACCGACCAGGTATGCCGATAGTCTGGTGATAATGTGGGTAAAACTGGTGTGTGTGTGTGTGTGTGTGTGTGTGTGTGTGTGTGTTCGTTCTCATGTTTATTTCTTGTAAGGTATGTGTCACCTAGCCGGCCATTTTGTTTACATTTTTCGGTCGCTCTAAAATACCATTAAAACAATATTGAGTATAAACGTTTGGCTCAACTGATGATCTCAAACATGTCCCAACTTTTTTTTGCCTCAACTCCACATTCTGTAACTCATTTAGGTAGATGTCCCTCACTACACATACACTGGACTATGTGTAATGTTGCAGCTAATGTGTTATCAAGATATTGCAAATTATAAGTTCATGTGTGGTCATTATTATATCAAACGGAGGAATTTTAAAGAGCTATTACACCACACCTGTAATTATTTAGTTGGTCGCTGCAGTAAAGAAACGTTTCAGGTAGATTATATTTTATTTACTGTAATTAAAGTTTCAATACCTAAGACGTTTCCACTATAAGAGTCTTTCAACCTCAGGTAGGCCCAAAGACTTCACTCTAGGCCCACACCCTGGAGTAGCTGTATCGCCCATGCTAGGTATCACCTAATAAGGATTCATGTTACACCTGATGTAAATATCATTATTGCCAAACTTATAAAACATTTTTTACAGTAAATTTCAGTTACAATTTCACATGTCACATATGTTCTTCAAAGCAGTTGAACTTTTTGCAATGTCAAGATATTTTTTTCACTGCAGAGGAAAGTATGCGTCATCATCACCACACACACACACACAAAGACAAAACTCCTGTATCCAGATTCTCAAAAGTTTATAAATTAAATTCTTCCCTAAAATTAAACAGACAATACATCTATTTATCATAGAGTATGTGAACAATATTGACGCCATATTGGTTACCATCTTTGAGTTATATAATTAGTTAGCTTCATAGTGTTAATTATTTAGTTAAAAAGGAAAAATAATCTACTAGTGTGTGTTGTGACCAAAATATATCAACATTGTATTTACTTTCTCCTCCAGGGGGCACTAAGTCTAGAAAAATGACACAATTGACATCTACATAAAGTGACTGATCAAGGGTAGATATTGGCTACCTTTTGTGTTACTTTGAGGTCGTAAGAACACACAGAGCTGCTCTTAAGGATGTTTACCACAATACACCTCAACCAGTTTCTCATTCACTAAGGTCAAACAATAAATCTGGTTCACAAGATATACCGTAAATTTTATTATTAGAAAATACAAACAACAATTACTGCATATTGTATTGGAGGCTAATAGGTCTTATGGGTGTAAAGATGCGGTTCTAAGCCACCTAAGGTAAACGCCAGTATCTTAACATCTGCCCTGCTTGACGATGATCTGTAGACTGCTATAAAGTCCTCCTCCTCCTCCCAAGGCGCTCTCGGCAAAGTGCCTCACCCGACCAAAAATTGCTAATTAAGAGGATTACTGGAAGATTAACCCCTCCCAGCTTATTTTTCTCATCTAATGATTGGTGTTCCAACGCTACTTGGGTAAGAAGTTAGTAGGTTAGGGTAGGGTAGGGTAGGGTAGGGTAGGGTAGGGTAGGGTAGGGTAGGTCAGGTCAGGTCAGGTCAGGCAGTGCCAGTGTAGTTAATCTTGAGGTTAAATAAACTAGAGGCTAATCTTCACATGAGCCAGTAAGACACTTTGACGGAGGCGGTTACGTACAACAGGAAAGCTCTGATAACATATAATGTACAGTATATACTGTTTAAGTTGCGTCAGCAGCTCTATACACCACTTATTGACTTACTCATTCACTGCCGTAGAAATATTTACTTCTCTAACAGTTTTCTATATGGTTCCCAGTCATTATAATACGACCTTGTAAAATCAAATGATCTAAATTAAACTAAACTTATCCAAATTAAACTTATTAGCTAACAAATCCATCTAAAACACGATATATGCAAATCAAAAGTTCTAAATTTAACTTAACTTATCGTAATATAACTATTATAACTAAACCATTTTAATTAAACCTAACCTAAACACCTCAAGTGCCACAAACAGAAGGAAAAAACACCTTTAATATTATCGTGTAGGAGGCCCCTGTAACCCACTAACTCCAGGTAATGCATCTATATCAATCTACCTGCGTTAGAAGCTCTATACGTGGCTATGATCGTTACCCACTGCTGGAGAACATTTGTACTTCTATAATTACCCTGGAGAAACAATGCACCAATTTACGATTTATTTATTTTATTTTTCATTTATTTTTTATTCTTGGTCCATACTGTAAACATCGCCCGCTTGTGAGTCCCGTCAGCCATTTTGTTCTAACTTTCGGGGATTCTAAAATAAGCTATAACTAAATAAATAAATAAATAAATAAAACAAGCATCTTTTGTTTTTTCTAACCCATGAGCTGTGAGTCTTCATTATATACTTCAACATTACTGTAAACTAAGGCTAGAGAGGGTGTGTACAGTACTAGTGGAGTCAAGACGAGAAGGTATTTCAAATCCATAAAGGGTTTTACAAGTGGAGAGTCTTACAAGTGGAGGGTCTTACAGGTGGAGAGTCTTACAAGTGGAGGGTCTTACAGGTGGAGGATTTTAATAAGGATAAATACAGCAAGTCTATATTGAATCAGCCAAGTTTGCAAAAACTTTAAGAGTCACGCATCCTCAGTACCTGGCGTTACCTGTAATCGCTTAAGGTATATGTAAGAAGAATATTATCTCGTTACTATCCATTCCTCTTCCACTATCTTGCGAGGTGGTGTATTAATAGGCACAGATACTCATGATAAAGAAGGAATAAAGAGAAAGACGCAAGATACCTATAAAATGCGACAGAATATACCCACACATGTGTAATCCTAACCCATCCCAACCCAACCCAACCCTATCCTACCCCCAGCTTCACCACAGTACACAAAGTCATTCTTGGTATCAGAATGACGCCTAAACACCCTGTATCGCCTAAGACACATTTGAATCGGATGGTTCGCTGACGGTTTTATTTCTTCGGTATAAACCAGTGAAGCAATTAGTTCGTGGGAACAGTGAGTCAAAATACTTCACATCAGCTTCGTTTACGACCTCCAGCTGATATTTACTTCTGTTGTCTATATCAATCACATTTTATAATGAAAACAAAAATATGGTTAGTTATTTAAAAATGAAAAAAACATCATACTTAGATACTTAAGAGTGAGGAAAAAAGATACTTAAGATACTTAAAAATAAAAACACTCTTTGATACTTAAATTAGGACAAAATAAACGGACATAAAGATTTAACTATGAGCGATGGATATTACGACATGTACCGGCTATCAATACAGAGGCGTTATTTAGCCGTGAAGTTCTCTCAGAAACTCAACAAGACAATATGTGGTCACGTAAAAATTTCAGGTTAATTTTTAACACCATCCGTCATTTTAAACCTTGGCACCTGTAGATTAAGAAAATATATGGTGATATTTTTTTTGATGGGATAAAGGTCGTATTTGTCCAGAGAAGTAAGAGAGGAAAAAAATCACTTGAGAGGAATGACGCACAGAGTGTCTAAGGTGATAAAAGATCATATACTACCATTTGGGTTTTCAAATTAAGTTCATTACATAAAATATCAAACTCATAAAGATTACAAAAGAACAGAACATCATGAGCTCTCTACAGCTATTGTCAGCCGTCAATATGCTGATGTACAGAAGCTACACAATGTTATTGGTGACTGCAATCCCAGGAAAATGATGCTCTTTTAAACTTGGTAACTGGAGCTGTAATGCCAGAAAATGCCAAATATGACAATCTATGTGCATATGAAGTTGGAAGACAAAATTATGAAAATTTTGTCAAGGAACGTATTGTTGGTCCATTGGGCATCTGGGAAAAGCTGAACAAGGTTAATCTACTGTCGTGGAAAGCAGCAAATAAGACTTCAACCATCAAATTGTTATCACAAGTTATAGAACTTAAGCAGGACATACAGTATATGCATCACAGAAGGGCAGCACTGTACATATCAAGTCACCAGACACTGATGTGTTTGGCATATTAAAGCAGCCTCAACTTGGAGAAAATACAAGTATGAAAACAGGAACTGGTGAGCGACGACACATTGGGCAGAGAGCCTTACAGGTTTCAATGCCTTCACAGGATCTGACTGCATTGGAAAATTTGTTGGCAAAGGAAAGAAAGCATGTTGGAGCACTTTGATGAAATCTAACACAAAAGTCCTAGATGCATTCAAGATGCTGAGTAGACCAAATGCCCTCCAGCAGACATGTTTATTGGTCTAAAGGAATTTGTATTTAAGCTCTACTGTCCACGAATGACTTTCACTAAACTGTCATAACTTAGATGGCATCTCTTCAAGAAAACGGAGGCAGAAGCTGGAGAACTACCAGCGACTGCAGCAACTCTAAAGTATCATATATTGAGAGGAAGGTATCAAGCTCTTCTGTGGTCTTGTGATGCAGACAGTGAAATGCTTTCACAATTAGAGCATGGCTGGAAGATTGACAATGACTTTCATACTAGTAATATCAGACCAACCACCAGCTCCAGAAGCAATCACAGAACTTGTTAAATGTGGATGTGGCGTCAGAAAATGTGGATCATTGTCATGTTCATACAGAAAGAATCAGAAAGAATAGCATGACATGCACCGAGATGTGTAACTGTCAAGCAGATGATGAGAAATGCCTAAACAAGGTGAAGGAATCTGTTGTACACAGAAGACTCTGATGACGAGGACTGAAGCAATGTCGTAAATAATAACCTGTGACTTGTTTACACATGATGTATAACACTACAAACTTTTAATAAATATAAAACGGTGGTTCTAAGCTTTTCAGATAATGGTAATATGTATATGTTTAATTTCCAGTATTTGTCTTTAGCAAATAATTTTACTTACTGCAATCTCTTCTTTGCCAGAGACAGGATGGCATATATGAGCAGCCATGTTTGTAACACACTTATGGTATTATAACAGCATTCATGATATATTATGTTAAATTGTAATCATATAATACTACATGTTCATAGGTTATTAGTCATGTTTTAAGTTAATTAGGACTTAATGGTAATACATCTGTGGTTCATTACGCCGCTCTTTAATAAAACTTCTTTAAAGGCATAAAACTTATAATAAACCGTTCAGAAAAAAATGACACCACAGTTCCTTAACATAGTTTATAAGGATTATTATAATGTATGGTGTCAAAAATTAACATGAAATTTTTACGGGATTACTTAAGCTCCTACACTAAAACCTGCCGACCTAAGCTAACCTTTTTTACCCACCTCTACCTACTTACCTAACCTGACATAATCTAACCTAACCTGACGTAATCTGACCTAACCTGACATAATCAAGCTTCTAACTTTAAACATTATTTCAACACAATGTAATCTAACTTCTTCTGACGTAATCTGGCCTAACCTGACATAAATAACACCTAACCTGACAATCTGGCCTAACCTGACATAGTATTTCTTTAGCGTAATCCTAACCCTAACACAGCACAATCACAGCTAATACAGCACCAAATCTAACCTAACCTGACATAATCTAACCTAACCTGACGTAATCTGACCTAACCTGACATAATCTAACCTAACCTGACATAATCTAACCTAACCTCCCCGTCTGACATAAGCTAACCTAATCAAACCAAACTTTCCCACCTACCTAACATAACCTATCTACTTATTACCTACCTAACCTAACTTAACCCAACCTGACATAATCTAACCTAACCTATTGAAACTTAACTTAACCACCTACCTCATCTAACACCCCTTTGTAATCTCTCTGTGCTACAGCTGACAGGATGAGTATGGGGGGCACAATAAACTAGCCTCTAAGTGGCAAAATTAACAAAACTAACCTAACCTAACCCAACCTGACTTAACCTAACCTGATCTGATCTATCCAACTTAAAAAACTTAGAATATATAATAAAGCCGTTAGGTTAATTTAGGTTAAATATGGTTGATTCATATTTTGTTTTGACAGAAATTCCCGGCAAAATAACGTATCTATATTGAGAACCACCGCCATGTTGGTTCCACGTTAACAAGACACGGATACACTACAGAATAACCCGCGTTCGTTTAACCTCAATTACTACAGTTTACTTTATAATCTTATTTCACAATCTTCACTACATCTCGCTTCACAATCTTCACTGCATCTCACTTCACAATCTTCAGCCAGGTGAGGTTTATGGATGGGGCTTTTTGTGCGAGAGATAGGAAACGTAGGACTAGGGTATGTTTTCCTGGGGCTGGGATAGGGCATGTAGCCGAGAGGTTAGACAGAGTTTTGTCAGGGGAGGGTACCAATCCAGTAGTGTGTCTTAGTGTGGGGGGAAACGACATAGGTAAGGTTAGGAGTGAGGAACTTTTCAAGAGGTATAGGGAGGCGCTGGGGAAGATTAGAGATAGGGGAGGGGTCCCGATAGTATGTGGTGTCTTGCCTAGAAGAGGGTTTGGTCGTGAATGGCTGTCCAGGGCAATTGCTATTAATTGCCGACTGGAAAAACATTGTGCAAACAATGGTTGGGCATTCATTGATGACGGGCAACGATTTTATGGCAACGACTACCTGTACTGTCGTGACGGAGTACACTTGTCTCGTGAGGGGGTAAAGACGTTGTCTGCATCCCTGGAGCGTGAAATTGTCACTCCGAAGGGGGAGTTTCGCCAGTAGAGAGGGGTCGGGGAAAATGGGAGTCAAAAAACAAGCAGGTCCTGGGAAGTAGTGAAACAGTAGATAATGCTGAAAATATAGTTAGTCATAATAACAAACATCAAAGTAATAAATGTAAAACAGATAGAAACGGAAGAAATATATTGAGTGTTTATTATACTAATAGTAGAAGCCTTAATGTAACAAAAATGGACCAGCTCAGGGCCATTGTTAGTAAAAGGTATAGATATAATTGCAATAACGGAAACATGGATAAATTCCAAACAGCAAGCTTTTTTAGCAAATTTATATTCAGGATATAACCTATTTAGAATTTGACAGAAGTGGGAAGAGGTGACGTGTAGCAGTGTATATCAGGGTGTCATTAAAAGGCTGCAATAAATCAAACATTAAAACAAATAGCGACAATGAAAGTATTTGGGTAGAGATTGGTGAGGCCAGTGAATCCGTAGTCATTGGTGTTATATATAGACTACCTAATTTGAGTAGGAACGATGGTAAATTGCTATGGGAGGAAATAAAGAAGGCATCTGATAGAAACAATGTATGTATTCTAGGCGATTTCAACTTTTCAGGCATAGATTGGAAAAATCAACTTAGCGATAATGAATCTGAAGATTTTATAGAAGTAGTACAGGATAGTTTTATATATAAATTTATAAACTTGCCCACTAGAGGAAATAATATCCTCGATTTAGTTCTCAGTAATAATGAAAATCTAGTAAAAGATGTTGGGATTGGAGACGAACTAGGAAACAGTGATCATAAAGCCATATATTTTAACATAATATGGGATGGCAGGAAGAAGGAAAATTCGGCCTTGATCCCGGATTTTAGGAATGCTAATTACGGTAGCATAAGGAGAGACCTAAGGGATAACCCTATGGTCAAAAGATTAATCCCCCCCACACCTCCGGAAACTGTCAACTTAGGACGGGATAACCCCGAATTTAATTTAGCAGCTACTTATGAACAATTTATTGCGACAATCAATAATGCCCAAAATAAACACATCCCTAAAGAAAATTCAGATCGATACGGAACCAACCAAAATGGATGAATAATAGACTCTTAGATCTTCTAGGGAAAAAGAAAGGAGTATATAGAAAAGTTAAGAAAGGCGAAAATCACTTACTTGGTTACTATCAGAACCTAACAAGACAGGTATAAACAGAAATTAGGAAAGCAAAGAGAAATTATGAAATCAAGGTAGCAAACGAATCGAAATATACCCCCAAAGCTTTTTATCAACTGTATAAATCAAAGGTTAGAGATACAATAGGTCCCCTTAAAACTACGACAGGAGAAATGACTGATGATGAGTTAGAAATGTGTAGTGCGTTAAATAGTCATTTTCGCTCCGTATTCACAAATGAAAACCTAGCACAGTTTCCAGAAGTTCATAAGGTATATAACGACAGTATAGAAAATATGTTGATGAATATCAATATTACTAGTAACGATGTGTAAAGTAATTAACAAACTGAAGCCTCATAAATCACTATAGTCCAGACGAAGGTATATGCTGGAATATTAAAGAATGTAGAGATGGTTGAGTAATCCATTAGCAGTTTTATTTAATAAGTCTGTTAGGAATCGGGCCTAGTGCTGGAAGCTTGGAAACTTGCAAATGTAGTTCCGATTTTCAAAAACGGTGATAAATCAATTGCATCAAATTACCGTCCCATTAGTCTCACGTCAATCATAGGCAAGTTGCTAGAGTCAATTATTGCTACAAAAATCAGAAACCACCTTGAAACATTCAACTTAATTCATTCTTCTCAGCACGGGTTCACCCAGGGACGTTCTTGTCTCACAAATTTGCTTAGCCTTTTCTCAGAAGTATATGAAGCGGTAGATAATGATAAGTCATATGATATAATTTATTTAGATTTCAGTAAAGCATTCGATAGAGTCCCTCATGAGAGATTGATAAGGAAGGTAGAAGCACATGGAATAGGTGGATCATTATTAAAATGGATTAGGTCATGTGGTTAACTGGTGGAAACAAAGTCAGCATAAATGGATTAAAGTCAGACTGGGGTGCGGTCAAAAGCGGAGTTCCCCAGTGATCTGTATTAGGCCCTCTGCTGTTTGTTATATTCATTAATGATCTTGATTTAGGCATAACTAGTAAGATTAGTAAATTTGCAGATGATACCAAAATGGGGAGAGTGATAAATTCAGACAGTGACTTTGAACACCTTCAAAGAGATCTAGATACCTTACATGAGTGGTCAGTAGACTGGCAAATGAATTTTAATAGTGATAAATGCAAGGTACTACAGATAGGGAAGACGAATACAAACGTTGAGTATAAACTAGGTAACACGGAAATAGAAAACTCAGTTTGTGAAAAAAATCAAGGTGTATTTGTTAGCAACGACTTGAAACCTAGAAAACAATGTATTAGCGTTCGCAACAAGGCAAACAG